>NW_027172054.1:2500-7500 GCF_036898095.1 Palaemon carinicauda | reverse complement strand
ATGAATAACTTCATTTTCATTCCTAGATTCAATATTCATCGCGAGAAAGTGCTCAGGTTCGAATTGTGACTTCATTTCCTACAGTTTCATGAATTTCAAAAGCAACTTTAGGTCTTAATTGTTCTACGTTAGTTTGCCTTCAGAGTTGCTTGATTGTAAATAGATTTTTGTTCCATTTCCATTAGACAAAACCAATTGTTCATGCTGTAAGGATGGTGTAAGAATTAACATTTTAGTCTGTCTTTGTGTAAAGTTGTAGTTAAATGTACTTACTACACACTTACAAATAATAAAATTGAAACCTATTTTAACATATTTAACTTTAAAGACTACCCAGATAAAGTCAGATATATTAAAAATAAACAAATATTTCCTTATGTATCATGATAATATAATAGATGTAAGGAAAGTGTTAGAATTAATATTGTAGTCGGTTTTTGTGTAAAGTGGTAGTTGAATGTACTCACTATGCACTTACAAATAATGAAATTGTAACCTATTTTGAAATATTTAGCTTTGAAGATTACCCAGATAAAGTCAGATATATTTGAATTAGATAAATTTTTCATTAGATAATATGATAATATAATAAAATGTATTTATGGCGAATATTCTATGTTTATATGCAGACTAAAAATAGTAATTATGGGCCTTTGTTGATCGTGATAGTCAGGTTAGGAATCAAGTTAAGAAATTAATATTTTCTGCCTTCTTAAATCACTACCACTCATAGAAGAATAATACACACCAGTATAACATCCAAAAACTAAAATCTCTCCAGTTCTTTAAATATCAATAAACCTCCCTTCTCTCTCTCGCTCTCTCTCTCTCTCTCTCTCTCTCTCTCTCTCTCTCTCTCTCTCTCTCTCTCTCTCTCTCTCTCGCACAGCTCAGAAAACTTTTACCATTAAACCCCTGTAGGCCATGTTTCACATCACACAGGGTGTTGCAAAAAGCCAAAGTTTGGTTCAGTTTTATTTTGTACCAACAGAACGTAAATGAGAGAGAGAGAGAGAGAGAGAGAGAGAGAGAGAGAGAGAGAGAGAGAGAGAGAGAGAGAGAGAGACTGGCGTGTATATTCATCTCCAATTATTTACTATTAGATAATACGTATTATAATCTGTATGACTACATTACGTTTAATGCATTATATTTCCAACTCATCATTATAGACTATAGAAATTAACTAACAGCGATATATATATATATATATATATATATATATATATATATATATATATATATATATATATATATATATATTTATATATATATATATATATATATATATATATATATATATATATATATATATATACAGTATTAATATATATATATATATATATATATATATATATATATAAAGTAAATATATATATATATATATATATATATATATATATATATATATATATATATATATATATATAAATTTCTAATTACAAACAAGAGTTCAAAGAATAATAAATAACAAAAAAACTAAAGGTTCAAATAACGCCAATTTAGCCAAAATGATTCTCCCTACTCTAATATACGGGCCCATCAAAAACTATTACTCCAATCCCAGTACTCTGAGGCTGTGTGCAATTTCCTGTCACTCGCAGCTTATGAGGTAATCAGGAAGTGATTGCCTCCACTTAAGTTACCTAAAGAGATTTGATCACTACGAGTTTCTATCCACGTCTACTTCGTGTAATAAAGTAGCGAATAATTATGAACTATTAGCGTTTATGATTCCAGGTAAATACGCAGTATTTGTTTCAATGTTGTTACTATTTTTGAGATATTTTATTTTTCCTATTATTTCCCTTTAATTAATTTCCTGCCATGAAGTAGAGAATAATTATGAATAATTAGCATTCATGATTCTAAGTATATTTTTATCAACACATAATATTTATTTTAATGTTGTTACTGTTCTTGAGATATTTTGTTTTTCCTTTTATTTCCTTAGAATTTATTTCGTGCAATGAAGTAGAGATTAATTATGATTTATTACCTTTTATGATTCTTGGTATATATTTATCAACACCTAATATATATTTTAATGTTGTTACTGTTCTTAAGATATTGTAATTTTCCTATGATTTCCTTTTAATTAATTCCCTGCAATGAAGTAGAGAATAATTTGGGATAATTATGGTTTATGATACTTGGTATATTATTATCAACACCTAATATCTATTTTAATGTTTTTACTCCTCTTGATATATTTTATTTTTCCCATCATTTACTTCTAATTTATTTCGTGCAATGAAGTAGAAAATAATTATGAATGATTATGATTTATGATTCTGAGTATATTATCAATAACACCTAATTGAGGTGTAAAGTCTTTCTTTTTACATCGCTTCGTTTCAAAGGTTTAAATTTTCAGCAAATGTTTTTATGTTAAAGAGGCTGAAATAAGTCTCTTTTTATAGTTTATATTTGAATGATTCTTTAATGTTATCACTGTTCATCAAATATTTATTTCAATTGCTAAGTAATTTTTATAACGTATTTTTTTTCCTTATTTCCTTTCCTCACTGGGTTATTTTTCCTTATTGGTAACTTACTTAATAATAATAATAATAATAATAATAATAATAATAATAATAATAATAATAATAATAATAAAAATAATAATAATAATAATAATAATAATAATAATAATAATTGGATATATAAAGTGTACCTTTTTAAATCATTTTGTTACATAAAATAACTTTATTTCCATTAAAATGACGATTATAATATGTTAAGTATAACTTCACCTAATCAGAAAATGTATAATTTTCTTTGAATCTATTTAAAATAGAGATTCCTAATTAGGAACACATTAAAAACTTCAGATTAGGAAATATTCTTTAGACGAATAAAGAATTTTTATTTGGGGTTTATTAGAGGTTTTCTTGTTTCAGTGTGACCCAGGAGGGACACTACTTAGAGAGAGAGAGAGGAGAGAGAGAGAGAGAGAGAGAGAGAGAGAGAGAGAGAGAGAGAGAGAGAGAATGGTAGGTTTAGGCTAGACACCATTTCGTGATAATTGTATTGTGGAATATACGAATAATTTTACAAAGATTTACGTAGATATCATGATTGCTTATGCTTCGAAGTTTAGGGTGCCAACTAAGGAGGGATCCAGACTTTTCAGTGAGAGGGGGTTAAGGAAAAAGGGGCACCTGTAATCACTTAAAAAGGCACTTTACAAATTTGCTCAAAAATTAATGGAATAGACAATATTATTAGAGAAGAACCAAAAACCACTAATTGTAATTTATACCATTATTTTATTCATCAAAATATGAATTGTTGTTATGAAAATGTAAATAGATCTGGGTTAAGAAACTCAAGACTTTTTTTAAAAAACCGGTAAAAAAAACTATATTTAAGAAATAATTCCTGGCACTTAATTGATATCTCAAACATCATAAAATTGAAAATACAGAATATTGTAAATAACATACTTTTCTAACACAATGAATCACACAAGAAAACACCATTTTATACAATTCATGGATAAATCATTCACTGACGATGTCATAGTAATACAGAGTACAAATAAAATTTACCTAAGAAACTAAGATTTTAATGGTCTTAGGAAGGCACCTTGAAAACTCGAAAGGGCACTTTCAAAATTTGAGGGGGGGTTAGGACGTCGTTAACTCTCCCTCTAGACCCGTCCTTGAAAACTACAGGTGCCAAAGAAAGGTTAGTCTTTTAACACACTCTCTCTCTCTCTCTCTCTCTCTCTCTCTCTCTCTCTCTCTCTCTCTCTCTCTCTCTCTCTCTCTCTCTCTCTCTCTCTCTCTCTCTTCTCTCTGAAGAAAAGAATACATTATTCATCTGCTTAATACATTTGAGAAATGTAGTACCATTATTACTTCTGGTCTGAAAAAAAAAAAAATTCTAGAATAAGCTATACAACAAGTTAAATTTTAGTTGATGGATTCTGTCAAAACCATCAACGACTTATCAAATACGTTTTTTCGCCTACTTTGGTAATTAAACTTTTTATAAGTAATAAAATATTGAAGAAATATGATTGATTTGAACTGAATTAGTAATAGCATATCTGATTTACCCACTGAGTGACGTATGGACAGTTGGTTCGTCAAAGTGAAAATTTCACTGCATTAGTAATCGAAATAAGACACCAAGGCCATCTATTGGTGAATGCAGGAAGCTTTGAATCTTGGACGATTCCACTTTAAGACTTATATTTAATTATTAAAATGTGTCACAGTATGAAACGTTATCGAAGTCATCCGGAAGAAAATATGATGATATTGTTTTGTTATAAAAGTACTTTTTAAAATCAGTTTGAAATGTGATATCAGATTAATTTCCTATTAATAGGGACATATTTTTCTGTTTAGAAATTAGTAATTACTAGAAAGTACTAGATATATATAATATCTAAATTAAACTGCAGCTTACCAATGAATAAAAAATATAAGTATAAACCATGTTTCACTATTATTTAAAATACTGTTATTATTATTATTATTATTATTATTATTATTATTATTATTATTATTATTATTATTATTATTATCATTATTATTGTTATTATTATTATTATTATTATTATTATTATTATTATTATTATTATTATTATTATTATTATTATTAGCTAAGCTACAATATTTTAGGCTTCATAAATATCGACTTACTTTCTTCTGCTTTCTTCACTGTAAAATATGTATAATCGATACATTTCTGTCAAATCATTAATGGAGATATTGTATGCATGTATTAATATACGGCAGCAACAACAACACATCCACCACAACCATTACAACAACAGCAACAACAACAACAACAACAACAAATGCAGCCATTTCTAGTCCACTGTAGGATAAACGTTTAAAAAATGTCCCTATTCAAGTCTTATGGTTTGGATAATTTTCATCACTACGCAGAAAAGAGCGAATTGGTGATAGTAGGAGACTTTAGTCTGATCGCTCATACCAAACCGAATTAGTATTGGTGCCCTTGGCTAATACAGCTGTTCT
>NW_027172053.1:80000-89437 GCF_036898095.1 Palaemon carinicauda | reverse complement strand
GGAGTACAGGCCTTCATCATTGGATAAAGTACTGACTCAGTGGGAAGGACCAAGTATTTGGACTATGGAAGATGGACAGAAAAAGGAACTTTGCTTTGAGGAGGAAATATCCTTTGATGTAAGAGTACAGGCCTTCATCATTGGATAAAGTACTGACTCAGTGGAAAGGACTAAGTAGTTGGACTATGGAAGATGAACAGAAAAAGGAACTTTGTTTTGAAGAGGAAATATCCTTTGATGTAGGAGTACAGGCCTTCATCGTTGGATAAAGTACTGACTCAGTGGGAAGGACAAATTAGTTGGACTATGGATGATGGACAGAAAAAGGAACTTTGTTTTGAAGAGGAAATATCCTTTGATGTAGGAGTACAGGCCTTCATCATTGGATAAAGTACTGACTCAGTGGAAAGGACCAAGTAGTTGGACTATGGATGATGGACAGAAAAAGGAACTTTGCTTTGAGGAGGAAATATCCTTTGATGTAGGAGTACAGGCCTTCATCATTGGATAAAGTACTGACTCAGTGGGAAGGACCAAGTAATTGGACTATGGAAGATGGACAGAAAAAAGAACTTTGCTTTGAAGAGGAAATATCCTTTGATGTAGGAGTACAGGCCTTCATCGTTGGGTAAAGTACTGACTCAGTGGAAAGGACTAAGTAGTTGGACTATGGAAGATGAACAGAAAAAGTAACTTTGTTTTGAAGAGGAAATATCCTTTGATGTAGGAGTACAGGCCTTCATCATTGGATAAAGTACTGACTCAGTGGGAAGGACCAAGTATTTGGACTATGGAAGATGGACAGAAAAAGGAACTTTGCTTTGAGGAGGAAATATCCTTTGATGTAGGAGTACAGGCCTTCATCGTTGGGTAAAGTACTGACTCAGTGGAAAGGACTAAGTAGTTGAACTATGGAAGATGGACAGAAAAAGGAACTTTGTTTTCAAGAGGAAATATCTTTTGATGTAGGAGTACAGGCCTTCATCGTTGGATAAAGTACTGACTCAGTGAAAAGGACCAAGTAGTTGGACCATAGAACATGAAGAGAAAAGGGTACTTTGTTTTGAGAAGGAAATATCCTTTGATGTAGGAGTACAGGCCTTCATCGTTGGATAAATTACTGACTCAGTGGAAAGGACCACGTAGTTGGACAATAGAACATGAAGAGAAAAGGGTACTTTGTTTTGAGGAGGAAATATCCTTTGATGTAGGAGTACACGCCTTCATCATTGGATAAATTACTGACTCAGTGGAAAGGACCAAGTAGTTGGACCATAGAACATGAAGAGAAAAGGGTACTTTGTTTTGAGGAGGAAATATCCTTTGATGTAGGAGTACAGGCCTTCATCGTTGGATAAAGTACTGACTCAGTGGGAAGGACCAAGTAGTTGGACTATGGAAGATTGACAGAAAAAGGAACTTTGCTTTGATGAGGAAATATCCTTTGATGTAGGAGTACAGGCCTTCATCATTGGATAAAGTACTGAATCAGTGGGAAGGACAAATTAGTTGGACTATGGAAGATGGACAGAAAAAGGAACTTTGTTTTCAAGAGGAAATATCTTTTGATGTAGGAGTACAGGCCTTCATCATTGGATAAAGTACTGACTCAGTGGAAAGGACCAAGTAGTTGGACCATAGAACATGAAGAGAAAAGGGTACTTTTTTTTGAGGAGGAAATATCCTTTGATGTAGGAGTACAGACCTTCATCGTTGGATAAATTACTGACTCAGTGGGAAGGACCACGTAGTTGGACTATGGAAGATGGACAGAAAAAGGAACTTTGCTTTGAGGAGGAAATATCCTTTGATGTAGGCGTACAGGTCTTCATCATTGGATAAAGTACTGACTCAGTGGGAAGGACCAAGTAGTTGGACTATGGAAGATGGACAGAAAAAGGAACTTTGCTTTGAGGAGGAAATATCCTTTGATATAGGAGTACATGCCTTCATCGTTGGATAAAGTACTGACTCGGTGGGAAGGACCAAGTAGTTGGACTATGGAAGATGGACAGAAAAAGGAGCTTTGTTTTGAGAAGGAAATATCCTTTGTTGTAGGAGTACAGGCCTTCATCGTTGGATAAAGTACTGACTCAGTGGGAAGGACCAAGTAGTTGGACTATGGAAGATGGACAGAAAAAGGAACTTTGCTTTGAGGAGGAAATATCCTTTGATGTAGGAGTACAGGCCTTCATCGTTGGATAAAGTACTGACTCAGTGGAAAGGACCAAGTAGTTGGACTATGGAAGATGGACAGAAAAAGGAACTTTGCTTTGAGGAGGAAATATCCTTTGATGTAGGAGTACAGGCCTTCATCGTTGGATAAATTACTGACTCAGTGGAAAGGGCCTAGTAGTTGGACTATAGAAGATGGACGGAAAAAGGAACTTTGCTTTGAGGAGGAAATATCCTTTGATGTAGGAGTACAGGCCTTCATCATTGGATAAAGTACTGACTCAGTGGAAAGGACCAAGTAGTTGGACTATGGATGATGGACAGAAAAAGGAACTTTGCTTTGAGGAGGAAATATCCTTTGATGTAGGAGTACAGGCCTTCATCATTGGATAAAGTACTGACTCAGTGGGAAGGACCAGGTAATTGGACTATGGAAGATGGACAGAAAAAAGAACTATGCTTTGAAGAGGAAATATCCTTTGATGTAGGAGTACAGGCCTTCATCGTTGGATAAAATACTGACTCAGTGGAAAGGGCCTAGTAGTTGGACTATAGAAGTTGGACGGAAAAAGGAACTTTGCTTTGAGGAGGAAATATCCTTTGATGTAGGAGTACAGGCCTTCATCGTTGGATAAAATACTGACTCAGTGGAAAGGGCCTAGTAGTTGGACTATAGAAGTTGGACGGAAAGAGGAACTTTGCTTTGAGGAGGAAATATCCTTTGATGTAGGAGTACAGGCCTTCATCGTTGGATAAAGTACTGACTCAGTGGGAAGGACCAAGTAGTTGGACTATGGAAGATGGACAGAAAAAGGAACTTTGCTTTGAGGAGGAAATATCCTTTGATGTAGGAGTACAGGCCTTCATCATTGAATAAATTACTGACTCAGTGGAAAGGACCAAGTAGTTGGACTATAGAAGATGGACAGAAAAAGGAACTTTGCTTTGAGGAGGAAATATCCTTTGATGTAGGAGTACAGGCCTTCATCATTGAATAAATTACTGACTCAGTGGAAAGGACCAAGTAGTTGGACTATGGAAGATGGACAGAAAAAGGAACTTTGCTTTGAGGAGGAAATATCCTTTGATGTAGGAGTACAGGCCTTCATCATTGAATAAATTACTGACTCAGTGGAAAGGACCAAGTAGTTGGACTATGGATGATGGACAGAAAAAGGAACTTTGCTTTGAGGAGGAAATATCCTTTGATGTAGGAGTACAGGCCTTCATCATTGAATAAATTACTGACTCAGTGGAAAGGACCAAGTAGTTGGACTATGGAAGATGGACAGAAAAAGGAACTTTGCTTTGAGGAGGAAATATCCTTTGATGTAGGAGTACAGGCCTTCATCATTGAATAAATTACTGACTCAGTGGAAAGGACCAAGTAGTTGGACTATGGATGGTGGACAGAAAAAGGAACTTTGCTTTGAGGAGGAAATATCCTTTGATGTAGGAGTACAGGCCTTCATCATTGAATAAATTACTGACCCAGCGGAAAGGACCAGGTAGTTGGACTATGGAAGATGGACAGAAAAAGGAATTTTGTTTTGAAGAGGAAATATCCTTTGATGTTGGAGTACAGGCCTTCATCATTGGATAAAGTACTGACTCAGTGGGAAGGACCAAGTAGTTGGACTATGGAAAATGGACAGAAGAACGAACTTTGCTTTGAGGAGGAAATATCCTTTGATGTAGGAGTACAGGCCTTCATCATTGGATAAAGTACTGACTCAGTGGGAAGGACCAAGTAGTTGGACTATGGAAGATGGACAGAAAAAGGAACTTTGCTTTGAGGAGGAAATATCCTTTGATGTAGGAGTACAGGCCTTCATCATTGAATAAATTACTGACTCAGTGGAAAGGACCAAGTAGTTGGACTATGGAAGATGGACAGAAAAAGGAATTTTGTTTTGAAGAGGAAATATCCTTTGATGTTGGAGTACAGGCCTTCATCATTGGATAAAGTACTGACTCAGTGGGAAGGACCAAGTAGTTGGACTATGGAAAATGGACAGAAGAACGAACTTTGCTTTGAGGAGGAAATATCCTTTGATGTAGGAGTACAGGCCTTCATCGTTGGATAAAGTACTGACTCAGTGGAAAGGACCAAGTAGTTGGACTATGGAAGATGGACCGAAAAAGGAACTTTGCTTTGAGGAGGAAATATCCTTTGATGTAGGAGTACAGGCCTTCATCGCTGGATGAAGTACTGACTCAGTGGAGAGGACCAAGTAGCTGGACCATAGAAGATGAAGAGAGAAGGGAACTTTATTTTGAAGAGGAAATATCCTTTGATGTAGGAGTACAGGCCTTCATCGTTGGATAAAATACTGACTCAGTAGGAAGGACCAAGTAGTTGGACTATGGAAGATGGACAGAAAAAGGAACTTTATTTTGAAGAGGAAATATCCTTTGGTGTAGAAGTACAAACCTACAGTATAAAATAAAGTACTTTCTCAGTTGGAAGGATCAGGTAGCTGGACTATGGAAGATGGGCAGAAAAAGGAACTTACTTTTTGAAGAGGAAATATCCTTTAATGTAGAGGTACAAGGCTACTTTGTAGGATAAAGTACTTTCTCAGTTGGAAGGATCAAGCAGCTGGACTATGGAAAATGGAAAGAAAAAGGAACTTTGTTTTGAGAAGGGAATATCCTCTGATATAGAGGTACAAGGCTACATTATAGGATAAAGTACTTTCTCAGTTGGAAGGATCAGGTAGCTGGACTATGGAAGATGGACAGAGAAAGGAACTTTGTTTTGAGAAGGGAATATCCTCTGATGTAGAGGTACAAGGCTACATTATAGGATAAAGTACTTTCTCAGTTGGAAGGATCAGGTAGCTGGACTATGGAAGATGGACAGAAAAAGGAACTTTGTTTGAAGAGGAAATATCCTTTGATGTAGAGGTACAAGGCTACATTATAGGATAAAGTACTTTCTCAGTTGGAAGGATCAGGTAGCTGGACTATGGAAGATGGACAGAAAAAGGAACTTTATTTTGAGGAGGGAATATCCTTTGATGTAGAGGTACAAGGCTACATTATAGGATAAAGTACTGTCTCAGTTGGAAGGATCAAGTAGCTGGACTATGGAAGATGGACAGAAAAAGGAACTTTGTTTTGAGAAGGAAATATCTTTTGATGCAGAGGTACAAGGCTACATTATAGGATAAAGTACTTTTTCAGTTGGAAGGATCAAGTAGCTGGACTATGGAAGATGGACAGAAAAAGGAACTTTGTTTGAAGAGGAAATATCCTTAGATGTAGAGGTACAAGGCTACATTATAGGATAAAGTACTTTCTCAGTTGGAAGGATCAGGTAGCTGGACTATGGAAGATGGACAGAAAAAGGAGCTTTGTTTTGAGAAGGAAATATCCTTAGATGTAGAGGTACAAGGCTACATTATAGGATAGAGTACTGTCTCAGTTGGAAGGATCAAGTAGCTGGACTATGAAAGATGGACAGAAAAAGGAACTTTGTTTTGAGGAGGAAATATCCTTTGATGCAGAGGTACAAGGCTACATTATAGGATAAAGTACTGTCTCAGTTGGAAAGATCAAGTAGCTGGACTATGGAAGATGGACAGAAAAAGAAACTTTGTTTTGAGAAGGAAATATCCTTTGATGCAGAGGTAAAGGCTACATTATAGGATAAAGTACTGTCTCAGTTGGAAGGATCAAGTAGCTGGACTATGGAAGATGGACAGAAAAAGAAACTTTGTTTTGAGAAGGAAATATCCTTTGATGTAGAGGTACAAGGCTACATTATATGATAAAGTACTGTTTCAGTTGGAAGGATCAAGTAGCTGGACTATGGAAGATGGACAGAAAAAGGAACTTTGTTTTGAGAAGGAAATATCTTTTGATGTAGAGTTACAAGGCTACATTATAGGATAAAGTACTGTCTCAGTTGGAAGGATCAAGTAGCTGGACTATGGAAGATGGACAGAAAAAGGAACTTTGTTTTGAGGAGGAAATATCCTTTGATGTGGAGGTACAAGGCTATATTATAGGATAAAGTACTTTTTTCAGTTGGAAGGATCAGGTAGCTGGACTATGGAAGATGGACAGAAAAAGGAACTTTGTTTTGAGGATGAAATATCCTTTGATGTGGAGGTACAAGGCTACATTATAGGATAAAGTACTTTCTCAGTTGGAAGGATCAGGTAGCTGGACTATGGAAGATGGACAGAAAAAGGAACTTTGTTTTGAGGAGGGAATATCCTTTGATGTGGAGGTACAAGGCTACATTTTAGGATAAAGTACTTTCTCAGTTGGAAGGATCAAGTATCTGGACTATGGAAGATGGACAGAAAAAGGAACTTTGTTTTGAGGAGGGAATATCCTTTGATGTGGAGGTACAAGGCTACATTATAGGATAAAGTACTTTCTCAGTTGGAAGGATCAAGTAGCTGGACTATGGAAGATGGACAGAAAAAGGAACTTTGTTTTGAGGAGGAAATATCCTTTGATGTGGAGGTACAAGGCTACATTATAGGATAAAGTACTTTCTCAGTTGGAAGGATCAGGTAGCTGGACTATGGAAGATGGACAGAAAAAGGAACTTTGTTTTGAGGAGAGAATATCCTTTGATGTGGAGGTACAATGCTACATTATAGGATAAAGTACTTTCTCAGTTGGAAGGATCAAGTAGCTGGACTATGGAAGATGGACAGAAAAAGGAACTTTGTTTTGAGGAGGAAATATCCTTTGATGTAGAGGTACAAGGCTACATTATAGGATAAAGTACTATCTCAGTTGGAAGGATCAGGTAGCTGGACTATGGAAGATGGACAGAAAAAGGAACTTTGTTTTGAAGAGGAAATATCCTTTTATGTGGAGGTACAAGGCTACATTATAGGATAAAGTACTTTCTCAGTTGGAAGGATCAGGTAGCTGGACTATGGAAGATGGACAGAAAAAGGAACTTTGTTTTGAGGAGGAAATATCCTTTGATGTGGAGGTACAAGGCTACATTATAGGATAAAGTACTTTCTCAGTTGGAAGGATCAGGTAGCTGGACTATGGAAGATGGACAGAAAAAGGAGCTTTGTTTTGAGGAGGAAATATCCTTTGATGTGGAGGTACAAGGCTACATTATAGGATAAAGTACTTTCTCAGTTGGAAGGATTAAGTATTTGGACTATGGAAGATGGACAGAAAAAGGAACTTTGTTTGAAGAGGATATATCTTTTGATGTAGAGGTACAAGGCTACATTATAGGATAAAATACTTTTTCAGTTGGAAGGATCAAGTAGCTGGACTATGGTAGATGGACAGAAAAAGGAAATTTGTTTGAAGAGGATATATCCTTTGATGTAGAGGTACAAGGCTACATTATAGGATAAAGTACTGTCTCAGTTGGAAGGATCAAGTAGCTGGACTATGGAAGATGGACAGAAAAAGGAACTTTGTTTTGAGAAGGAAATATCCTTTGATGTAGAGGTACAAGGCTACATTATAGGATAAAGTACTTTTTCAGTTTGAAGGATCAAGTAGCTGGACTATGGAAGATGGACAGAAAAAGGAACTTTGTTTGAAGAGGAAATATCCTTTGATGTAGAGGTACAAGGCTACATTATAGGATAAAGTACTGTCTCAGTTGGAAGGATCAAGTAGCTGGACTATGGAAGATGGACAGAAAAAGAAACTTTGTTTTGAGAAGGAAATATCCTTTGATGTAGAGGTACAAGGCTACATTATAGGATAAAGTACTTTCTCAGTTGGAAGGATCAAGTAGCTGGACTATGGAAGATGGACAGAGAAAGGAACTTTTTTTTGAGGAGGGAATATCCTCTGATGTAGAGGTACAAGGCTACATTATAGGATAAAGTACTTTCTCAGTTGGAAGGATCAGGTAGCTGGACTATGGAAGATGGACAGAAAAAGGAACTTTGTTTGAAGAGGAAATATCCTTTGATGTAGAGGTACAAGGCTACATTATAGGATAAAGTACTTTTTCAGTTGGAAGGATCAAGTAGCTGGACTATGGAAGATGGACAGAAAAAGGAACTTTGTTTGAAGAGGAAATATCCTTTGATGTAGAGGTACAAGGCTACATTATAGGATAAAGTACTATCTCAGTTGGAAGGATCAAGTAGCTGGACTATGGAAGATGGACAGAAAAAGAAACTTTGTTTTGAGAAGGAAATATCCTTTGATGTAGAGGTACAAGGCTACATTATAGGATAAAGTACTATCTCAGTTGGAAGGATCAAGTAGCTGGACTATGGAAGATGGACAGAAAAAGAAACTTTGTTTTGAGAAGGAAATATCCTTTGATGTAGAGGTACAAGGCTACATTATAGGATAAAGTACTTTCTCAGTTGGAAGGATCAGGTAGCTGGACTGTGGAAGATGGACAGAAAAAGGAACTTTGTTTGAAGAGGAAATATCCTTTGATGTAGAGGTACAAGGCTACATTATAGGATAAAGTACTTTCTCAGTTGGAAGGATCAGGTAGCTGGACTATGGAAGATGGACAGAAAAAGGAACTTTGTTTTGAGGAGGGAATATCCTTTGATGTAGAGGTACAAGGCTACATTATAGGATAAAGTACTTTCTCAGTTGGAAGGATCAGGTAGCTGGACTATGGAAGATGGACAGAAAAAGGAACTTTGTTTTGAGTAGGAAATATCTTTTGATGTAGAGGTACAAGGCTACATTATAGGATAAAGTACAATCTCAGTTGGAAGAATCAAGTAGCTGGACTATGGAAGATGGACAGAAAAGGGAACTTTGTTTTGAGAAGGAAATATCTTTTGATGTAGAGGTACAAGGCTACATTATAGGATAAAGTACTTTTTCAGTTGGAAGGATCAAGTAGCTGGACTATGGAAGATGGACAGAAAAAGGAACTTTGTTTTGAGGAGGAAATATCCTTTGATGTGGAGGTACAAGGCTACATTATAGGATAAAGTACTTTTTCAGTTGGAAGGATCAGGTAGCTGGACTATGGAAGATGGACAGAAAAAGGAACTTTGTTTTGAGGAGGAAATATCCTTTGATGTGGAGGTACAAGGCTACATTATAGGATAAAGTACTTTTTCAGTTGGAAGGATCGGGTAGCTGGACTATGGAAGATGGACAGAAAAAGGAACTTTGTTTTGAGGAGGAAATGTCCTTTGATGTAGAGGTACAAGGCTACATTATAGGATAAATTACTTTCTCAGTTGGAATGATCAAGTAGCTGGACTATGGAAGATGGACAGAAAAAGGAACTTTGTTTTGAGGAGGAAATATCCTTTGATATAGAGGTA
>NW_027172053.1:0-75000 GCF_036898095.1 Palaemon carinicauda | reverse complement strand
TAGGGACCTTTGGCTAAGGATAAAAGGGAGTATGGATTCGACTCCTTATCTTGGAGGTTCTCCGACCGTATTCCTTAAAGGATATTTTAAATACCACGGAGATATCTACATTCTGAAAGCCTTGCTGCATTTAAGGACCCCCTTTTCAACTGTATTGTGAAGGATATTGATGGTGTTCTTCCTCCTGATTACAGAAGTTGCTGCCGAAGCTGCAGCCTTGTTTTTGAGACGCCTCCTGTACCCTGATTGAGTGCTCTTCCTATGTGCTGTAGACAGTGTGATTTACTGTACCGTTTTCGTCTCTACACATCGAGACATTCCTGCTGCTCCTGTGAGGGCATCCTGGTTCTGCCTTCATCTTGAAACCTCCGGAGTCGTGAAAATGCTTGATTCTGTTGACAGTACTGACGTGGGTGTCAGTGTTGAAGAACCCGTATGGGAAGTGCTGGAGCAAGAGCGTAGAAGAAATCTGCAGTAAATATGGGATGGAAGTGGAAGAAATAAGAAGTTGGGGGAAAAGGACCCTGAAAAAAGAAATCAAGAAAAGAATTATAGAAAAAATAGAAGAAACTATTGAAGAAAAAAAGAAAATAATGAAAAAAATTAAGATTTATTAAAGGAAATGGCCTTATGCCTTATATCAGAGAAATGTATCTGGATAAGGCATCCCTTGTGATGAAAGCAAGATTAAATATGCTCAACTTAAAAGCAAATTTCAGGGGAAAATATGATGACAATTTGTGTGATTTATGCAAAGAGGAAGAAGACACCACCGAACATTTATTTTTATGCCCAAAGTTAGAACAGCTAAAGAATGTAGAAATAAGTTTAGGTATGCTTAAAAATCCTAGCAGAGATCTGGCTGCATTTATAGATAGGGCAATGAATATAAAAGAAGAGTTTAGGAAGCCCAAACTGATTACCACAACAGGTTGCCAAAACTGATGATAGCAAGGTGTTATCGTATCCAATTTCAAAGTATAAGGGAATAAAAGTAAAGATTGTGAACCTCATTATGATATTAATTTATTTAAGGCACAGATGATATAAACTTAATAATAAGAATAAGCTTAGAGGCTTTGCACCTATCTATAAAGAGATAGTGCCCGCAAACTTATTTTGCGGAGTGAGCAATAAGGAACCAGGAACCAGGAACCAGGCTGCAGACCTCCTCGTGATTTCCAGAGCAGTGGATATGACAGCAGTTTGTGATGAATGGTGGAGCATTCCTCTATAGTTTATTTCGAGCAACCACCTTTGATGTTGAGTCAATAGATACGTGATAACTAATTTAAGTATTTATGTATGTTTAGATTTTTTGAATTGTATAAGCTAGGATTAAGGTCATTTCCCCCTTTTATATAGAATAACTGAAATAATAATACCAATTCCTTAATATCGCAAGAGGGTCTGTCCCTCTCTTTTGTTCTTCTCCTGTACTTCTCTTTCTCCCTATTTCTTTAATCTTTCCCATCCCGAGTACATGCCTTTGAGCTATAAATTGGATTGTATCCAGGGGTACTCTTCCTTTCCCCATATTCCCCACTTCCCTACTATTATTATTATTATTATTATTATTATTATTATTATTATTATTATTATTATTATTATTATTATTATTATTATTATTATTATATCTCCCTCTTGAAGATTTTCTGGGCTTTCTAGAAATAGGTTGTTTTCCTTCCTCCTCCTAATAATTACTGTCTCTTGTTCTATCATATGAATGAGAATGTTTTTAGGTAATTTTTTTTTGTACACCCTAATGTTTTTTTTATATATTTGTTTGTTTAACGTAATATTTCTTGGTTTATAATAAATGTTCAAGTTTTGATAAGTAATTTTTGTTATCCTCAGAGTGTTTTCATTGTGGTTTTCACTGTTTGGAGATCTTGTCCCTTGGCTTTAAGTTCTAACTTTAGTGGCACTGATCATAAAAAGAAAAAGAGCATGTTTCTTTTGCAGCTTATGATTCTTTTACATGGTTGTTTAAAGTTCATAACAATAGGCTATATATAAATAAATAATATATATATATATATATATATATATAAATATATATATATATATATATATATATATAAATATATATATATATATAAATATATATATATATATATATAAATATATATATATATATATATATAAATATATATATATATATATATATAAATATATATATATATATATATATAAATATATATATATATAAATATATATATATATATATATATATAAATATATATATATATATATATATAAATATATATATATATATATAAATATATATATATATATATATATAAATATATATATATAAATATATATATATATATAAATATATATATATATATATATATATATATATAATGTATGTATGTATAAACAAATGCATAAGTTTATAGTCCACAGCCGGATAAAATCTTCAGACATGTCTTTAAATATGTCTAGGGTTTAACCAATTTTCATCATTTTTTTTGCATTTTAATAAAACCAACGTCACCTTATCAAAAATAAAATGCCTACATTTTCTATGGGTTCAATAGCAGCCATGTATATATAACCTTACCAGTTAATGTATATCTAGATCAAAATTAAATTTGAATAACCAACACTCAACTGACCTTTGATCTTCACACCTTCAAGGCTCGTAGGGAAATGCTCTGAAAACCATGGAATTTCCCTCAGCCAATCAGAGGTCTTCAACAGAACCCCTTTGTAAGCCAGTCTCTCATTGGCTTAAACTTTCATTCTTTGGCTAAGGTGTCTAGAAGCTGTCCTCCTATTGGTTAGACACTTCCAGTCAATTTTGATTCCAGGGGTATTACCACAACAAATTATCTTGCGTAGAGTGACATATCAAACAATATATTTGACATAAACTAATAATAAATAAATGAATTAATACGCCAAACTAGAAATTTGTTAAAAAGCAGAATTTAGATTTATAATAAAACGTGAAATTTAAAGAAAAATTGACCTTGGCAAACAAGTAAACAAGGTGGTTGGTTCTTCCAATTGTCATTGCCTAAAACTAGAGAACACTATTTTGATTTTGGAGTGTCCTCCAAGAAAAGTTGCTTACCATAACTAAAGAGTCTCTTCTACCCTTACCAAGAGGAAAGTAGCCACTGAACAATTACATTGCAGTGGTTAAAGGCTTGATTATTGTAATTCTCTGTACTATGAATTGTCCAATACACTACTAAAAAAGCTACAAAATGTGCAAAACCGGGCGGCTAGACTGATAAAAGGCATTAAACTACGGGAGAGAATAACTCCTGCATTGATTTCTTATTTTTATAGTATAGGCCTATTTCATTCACTTCATTTTTTATGTATTTCGATGTATTTGTTATAATTCTTGTCCTTTTAACTGAATTTCATTGATTTAACGTAATCATAACTATTGATATGTTTTATGTTCAATTTTGAGAAATGTTCCCGAAAGCTTAGCAAATATCTTACAATTATTTTCTAAAATATTATTATAATAAATATAAAATTAAGATAAATAAATATTTATTATTCATTCATAGTTGGTGAAAGAGGATAGAAATAAACATTTTCAACATTTTATGTATCGCAATCGCAATATATATATATATATATATGTACATATATATATATATATATATATGTATATATATATGTATATATATATATATATGTACATATATATATATATATATATGTACATATAATATATATATATATATGTACATATATATATATATATATATGTGTGTATATATATATATATGTACATATATATATATGTACATATATATATATATATATATGTACACATATATATATATATATATATGTACATATATATATATATATACACACATATATATATATATATATGTACATATATATATATATATATATGTACATATATATATATATATATATGTACATATATATATATATATACATATATATATACATATATATATATATATGTACATATATATATATATATATGTACATATATATATATATATGTACATATATATATATATATATATGTACATATATATATATATATATATATGTACATATATATATATATATGTACATATATATATATATATATGTATATATATATATATATATGTACATATATATATATATATGTACATATATATATATATATATATGTACATATATATATATATATATATGTACATATATATATATATATATGTACATATATATATATATATATGTACATATATATATATATATATGTGTGTGTGTGTATATATATATATATATGTACATATATATATATATGTACATATATATATATATATATATGTACATATATATATATATATATGTACATATATATATATATATATATGTGTGTGTGTATATATATATATATATATGTACATATATATATATATATATGTATATATATATATATATTTATATGTACATATATATATATATATACATATATATATATATATATATATACATATATATATATATATATATATAATGTCAATAGACATTCATATGACTGTGTAAAATGTTACTCCAGGAAAAATAAGATATATTTTTCAATAGTGGGACTTCTCGTTATTATTTTGTGACGTTGTTGCTGTTTGTAGAAGGATTTATTGTTAATTTGTTCTCATCATTTATATATTTCCTCATTTCCTTTTCTTACTGGGCTATTTTTCCCTGTAGGAGCCTTTGAGCTTATAGCAGCTTGCTTTTCCAACTAAGGTTGTAGCTTGGCTATTGATAATGATAATAATTACTGTAGATCTACGAAAGCCGAGAGGTTTTGCGATTGCGATACATAAAATGTTGAAAATGTTTATTTTTATCCTCTTTCAAACATTTATTTATCTTAACTTTATATTTATTATAATAATATTTTAGAAAATAATTGTAAAATAATAATAGTTTAGTTTTAATATCATTTGTTTCCAATCGCAGTAATCTACGAAAGCCAAGACTTTTGCGATTGCGATAAATAAAATGTTGAAACTATTTTCTATCATCTTTAAAAAATTAAAAATAAATAATAAACATTTATATATTATAATTCTGGATTTTTTCTAACAATATTTTAGAAAAAATTTGTAATATCTTAACAGGATATTTATAATATCAAATTGTATCCAATCGCAGTAGTGTTTACTTTTAGTGTCGTGAGATTTAAACTTGTGTCCTGCAATCGGTTGGATTTTATAGGTAAGTTTAAAATTTAATAAACATTTTGTAAATAGTAAGTGATCACAATGAAGCCTTAATGGTAGAGGTCATATTATTGAACATAATTGAGCCTAAAATTGATATAATAAATGAAATATGATCGAAACTTTCGAAGACTCACATTTTCTCTGAACTTGATGGCCGCCATGAGAGGGGGATGAATAGTTAATATTTTAGTTAATTTATCGCAATAATTACTGTTATTTATTGAAATATATGTCATATTCTTGGTCGGCACCACCAATTTGAGTTTTATGTCTGAAGATGGAGATTAGAATATACTTTAATTAGCGTTCAATGTGATATTGAAAATGCTACTTGGCACCATTTTGTTGTCGGTCTTTTTGAAACTCGTAACTTTTTAGTGTTAAAATATCGAGAGACACGATGTTTATTTGACGTGAAATGTTACATTTATATTATCTTTGTTTTTCTTTTTTAATTGTAAGGCAAAACTATAATTTTATCGATGAAGTGAAATTGCTAGACCACGAGAGCATAAGAACACCTTGTGGGAGGTTTGGCGTTCTAGCCTAATATGAGCCTTTGTAGTTTGTAAAAACAGATCGGTTGTAAAATATCTTAAGTTATGAATGGAAAATCACATTGTACTGCCTTTGGCTTTGTCTAAAGACGGATTTGACCTCCTGCATACATAGGAAATAGGAATTTCCTTCCTATTTTCTAAGCTGAGTAAGCCGTGGCCGTCGTACTACAAAACCTCTGCCTTTCGTTCTGTGAGACCTAAGGTGGCCACTAGATTAGAAATCATGGACACTTGAAATTTCGGTGTTATTTTAGTTTGTTACAGGGTGGTAATTTTGTATATTATTCCATGCTAATGTAACCTAGGAAAAAAACTACTGTTTCTTACAGAAAAAATTACGATCTCTTCAAAAATGACACTCGTTTCCGTCGCAATGAATAGAGTCCTTTCAATACACGTCATCAAACTTCCGGTCCGCCATCTTGGAGGACATACAAAGACGCGTTCAGTGAATAGCTATGGTTGAACTGTTGAATATTTAGCCATTTCATCACATTCACACAATGCCCATTTTTTGCGCTATTGTTGGCTGTGGGAATCGAGGACGAAGAGATGACAAGAGTTTCTACCGCATACCGGCAGTTATTCAGAATCAGGACAAAGATACAGAAGAATTATCGGAGCCTTTGTAGATCAGCGGCCAGGTCCTCCCGCGGACATAGAAAACGGGAATTTCTTCCCGTTTTCTAACCCTTCGTAAGACGTGGCCGTTGTTCTACAACAGAATGTTCTGCCAAAACTCTAGAATAGAACACTGCCTAACCTGAATGTGCCCACCTAACCTTACCTACAACTCGTGTCTCTCCTTAACGGGGGGGCTAACGCCCCCCTGCGACCCCCCGTACATAGCCGTATAATTATTCTTAAACACCTAAACGGGGGGGCTAACGCCCCCCTGCGACCCCCCTTACACTTGCCTATTCTTAATCGGCCGACATCATGCATACATGTGGCCGCGATCACACAAACCAGAAACGGAGAGGGTTGTACTTACATTATTTCCTGTTCAGCTTGCGGGTTTATTCGTAACCTCTACAACGGCGCCCCACACTTATTCCGCACACACGTCGCGACAGAAGTTGTACCAATCAACTAGTGTGTGAGAGGCAAACTTTTTGTACATAGGGAGAATCTGGTTCTGAGAAAAACCATAAATAAAACTTGCTAATATAACGAACACATCTTCGTACGGTAGCTTTGATCGTGAAAAAAAGCTACCGTGGTTAGGGGCGATCTTCTTTCGGCAATAACTATATGAACAACGCCAAAAAAACTTAGATTTTCCACTATTCGCCGATTTTCCATCATACTTGTAGCGCATTTCACCGATATGACATTTTGCACAAATGCCGGAAAAGTCGCCTAAAAGTCCCATTTTATATAAATATTTTGAAAACTCAGCACTTGTTGTAAAGTTCATAATCCTCAACATACTAGGATTGACTGAATTGAAAAAAGATTCACAAGTATCTACACACTGGTTAGTTGCCATCGCGCCACGTTGGTAAAGAATGAGCATTTCCGACCCTCGATGGGTGCTCCCGTTTCCGTATTTGAATTTTAGAAAAAATGAGTTATGATTGGGTGAAAAAGTTAATCCCCAGGTCAAGTGGGGTCCCATTGGGTCGTTTCAAATTGCCGCGGCCGATTAATAATTCAGAATTCCGCCGCTATGGCGCTGTTGATTCGATCAGAACGTCATCTATAGGGAATTCTAGGAACTATGGGAGCGAGAAACTGCGTGGCAAGGTACAGAGCTCGTTCGACTTATAAATTTCACGTCGAATTAGATGGTTTTCAAAATCTTTGTATATCGGTATAGTAAGTACTTACCCTGGATATTTATAACATTCTGAACAGTTAATATTCTATACAAGTTTCCGATAAAGTTGAAAATAAGGCGGCCGCTATCATACATGCAGTTGTCCGCCATCCTACACACATCCCGAATTATCCAAGTGCAGACGTGACTTGTGGTTGACCAGAATATCACGGGCTGATCTACGTGAATTTTCATATCAGGTCAGTCTCGGCTAGGCCCTAAAAGTATCATTATCCCTGTGTAAACATGCTATATCCGATCGCATGGGTGACTTCAAAAGTATCATCGTCAGTTTAGTGTGTACTGTGTGTGGGGGAGGAGGCATCTCAATTTTTAACCATCAAAAGGGGCATCTCAGATTTTCAAAACAAAAATTAAAAGCGCCCATATTGGCTATATTAACAAAGGCTACTTACCTAGGTCTCTCTTTTGCCAAATGCTCATGCCTATATATAATTAAGTGTATATTTATATTTATTTTAATTTGTGTATTAAATTGTGCAGACATACAGGCCTATGTGATGAATAAACATTGATTATAAATAATAATAATAATATCTGAAAGCTGGTTTAATCCGAAGGGGTCTTCAGCTTATATATGAAACATCGAAAAAATAATTAAACTTGCGCATTTAATTGCAAGGAGGCAAAACGATCATCCAAGAGCATTACAATAGAGTTTGTCCGTCATATGTTTATATGTATATGAGAAATTATAGCATTTGTAAACAAACAAAAACACAATGGTTAGGCATGAACTGATAAAGATTTGACATTATAATGCAAAACTTTTACATACATTTTGACAATCAAAAATTATAATGCACAAGGTTAGGCTAAATGATCAATATTAGCATTATAATTATAAACACTCTCTTCATCAGCCCAGTGTTTATCTAATTTTGGACTTAAAAGCATTAAAGGGAAAGACAACAAATTATGGAAGCAGAATATTCAATGGAAATGTATGCCCACTCATGTTCTGGGTTGGCTGACAGTACCAAGTAGTTCACCATATCAATGTATGAAATACAGTACTGGGAAAATCCTCAATATTTTGACTGAATGAATTCTGCATCTGGTATGGATCTAGGCCATCAATTAGATCGAGTTTCTGCTTATCATCACCTGACAATTGTTTGACAAAGTCGCTCTCATTGTCCATATTCGCTGTAGCAGCCCCCATGTTTTGGCTTTGTATGCCCTCCAGCATGGCCGCCGGCGATTCCCAGTGACGTCATTGAAAGCACTCTATAGTTTCAGAAATATATATACATCTATATCCTACAATAATGGGGACCCCCAGTGGGAACTCAGGGTTTAAGGTGGGGAAAACATACTTGGGAAACGAAATATAATTGTTTTCCTATAGTAAATAACGTGAATTAAGCGATTTTGATGTTCATTTCAATGGGAAACAAACAGATCAACCAATTCGGATAACTTTAAGATGCACGGTGTCACTTCTCTTACGAACGAACGATAACATTAGCAATGTTACCAATATACACAGTGTTACCAACGTTGACGTATGGTACACAGAGTTACCAACGGCACGTTGACATTACTAGAGATAGTAATGATAGATATTTCCATAATTTAAGTAATTTCTCCATATAAGTTTTACTCAATATATAAAATGTACAAAAAGGGCACAGAACCTAACAAACCCACCTAACCTAGCCTAGTAGTATGACAGGTCACAAAATAACATTTGATCTACATCTGACGTTGGCAGCACTGGTTACTGTATTTTTCATGACACAATCTTTGTAACGGCGCCTCCAAAGTTTATCCAGATATACTGTTTTGTATTTTCCTCCAGTTATTATAATTTCAAGAAGGTAATGTATAGAGAAGAAAAGGCTTGTTTTACGTTTATATATCGATTCGCCCCCCCTGCGACCCCCTCTTAAGGACACTACCTAACACATCCATCAAACCAAATCCAAAGTGATGGTACTGCTGTATACATTGTTATACTATCACCATTATAATATACTCCATAAATTAATGAAGCTTACCTTAACCTGTTGGTTGATGAAGATGTACTGCTGTATACATTGTTATACTATCACCATTATAATATACTCCATAAATTAATGAAGCTTACCTTAACCTGTTGGTTGATGAAGATGTACTGCTGTATACATTGTTATACTATCACCATTATAATATACTCCATAAATTAATGAAGCTTACCTTAACCTGTTGGTTGATGAAGATGTACTGCTGTATACATTGTTATACTATCACCATTATAATATACTCCATAAATTAATGAAGCTTACCTTAACCTGTTGGTTGATAAAGATGTGCTGCTGTTTTGAGGAAAACGTGAAGCCGTTGCGAAGGTTCCCTGACATGCAGGACAATTTTTATTTTGTAAAATTAAATTGTGTCTCTGGCACAAATCCACTAGTTTTTCAATATAACCCCGAATAAGTAAGAACAATTTCATTGTAACTTAGGAAACAGTCAGGACAAGAAGATGGAATTTAAACTTCTTGTGCAATATCAGATGACGTGCTTGCTACGGCCTCGATGTCTAGGAACGAAATAAAATGGCTGGGTAAGAAAATGTATTGTCGCACTGTGATGGGTGAGAAAATGTATTGTCGCACTGTGATTGGCCAAACGTGAAGACGTCATTGGGAAAGAAAATGTATTGTCGCACTGTGATTGGCCAAACGTGAAGACGTCATTGGGAAAGAAAATGTATTGTCGCACTGTGATTGGCCAAACGTGAAGACGTCATTGGGAAAGAAAATGTATTGTCGCACTGTGATTGGCCAAACGTGAAGACGTCATTGGGAAATATTCATGATGATGGTGAAAGAGGAAATAGAAAACCACATAAGAATGAATGAAGAAGACAATGAATGTCAAGCAGGATTTAAAGGGGGAGGCAGGATAGAGGACAATATCTTTATATTACAGTATTGTGTGGAAGAGAGCTATAGTAACAAGAAACCTCTAATAGTAACTGCGATAGACTTTAGCAAAGCATTTGACTCTGTAAAAAGGGAGGTATTAATAGAAGTTTTAAAAGAATATAAAATTAACACCAAAATCATAAGTGCAATTGCAAATATTTATCAAGGAGATACTACGGGCATTGACTTAGGAGAAGGTATAGAACAAGAAATGGAAGTTACAAGTGGAATTAAACAAGGTTGCACAGGATCAACTTCACTTTTTAAACTGATTACGTATATTATCATGAAGAAAATAGAAGAGGAAGGAAACGGTTTCAGAAATCAGTTAATAAAGATAGAATCATTATTTTTTGAAGATGATGCCTTAATAATTGCACAGGATATACATAATGCTAAGCGTAACATTCAGATATTAGTAGAAACTAGTAAAAAATGTGGGTTGGAAATTAATAAAGAGAAGAGTAATATTATGATTTACAATATGAAAGAAAAGCCAGATAACATAGAGGGAATCAAAGTAGTAGAAAGTTTGACATACTTAGGAATAAAGCTAGACAATAGTAGGAATATATTTAAAACTCAGAAAAGGGTAATGATAGAAAAGGCACAAAAATTAGCTAATCTAACATATTCAGTTATAGAGAAAAGTTGCAATAAAGTGATGATAGGAAAAACGTTCTGGAAAAGTATTGCTTTACCATCTATTTTGTATGGAACAAATGTTATAAATCTAACAGAAACTGAAATAGAGAAACTACAAAGAATAGAGAATGGGGTATATAGGAAGATTTTAGGTGCCACTAAAAGCACAGCTAATACTGCTCTAAGAGGGGAGATAGGTGCATCTTCTATGAAAGCAAGGGTGATGGATGGGAAGCTGCAGTACTTAAATCGTACCCTGAATGGAAAGAAGGAAGTACTGAAAATAATTATCCAGGATATTCAAGAAAAAGAAGGAAGATAGTGGAAACAACCTGCAAAGTATTTGGAAGAATTAAGTTTAGGTATAAGACAAATAAGAAGAATGAACAAGGCAGAAATAAAAACGGACACCAGAAAGTGGGATACTGAAAAGTGGAAAGAAGAAATAGAAAGTAAAGTGAGCCTAGAAATATATAGAACGTGGAAGAAAGAAATTAAGGAAGAGTTAATTTATGACAATACATTTGCTTCAGTGATATTTTTTAGAGCAAGAACTAATACGTTAAAACTAAATATTGTAAATAGACACAATGGAGGGAATATAAACTGTAATTTTTGTGAAAATGAGGAGGAAGATTTGATACATTTTTTGTTATTTTGCCAGGAATATAGAAAAGAAAGGAATAAAGTAATTGAGCTACAACAACCATACGAGGAAGACCCAAAGAAAATAGTAGGATTATTTTTATTTAGTGAAACAAATATAGAAAAGAAAAAAGAAGTATTAAACATAATGTGGAAGAAAAGACAAAGCAGTACAAGAAGATAAGCGTTAGAGGCGCCGTTGTAAAGGCTATGCCTCACCCCGGAACCTGAACCTGAAGAAAATGTATTGTCGCACTGTGATTGGCCAAACGTGAAGACGTCATTGGGAAAGAAAATGTATTGTCGCACTGTGATTGGCCAAACGTGAAGACGTCATTGGGAAAGAAAATGTATTGTCGCACTGTGATTGGCCAAACGTGAAGACGTCATAGTGGAATAGTTTGTCTGCGGATTATAGTAGTTACAGGGCTCATTTGAGCAAAAATAAGACACAGTCAACAATAACAACAGACTTAGAAAAATCTGGGAGGAAGACAAGAGTAGCGTGAGTTTGATCTTCGATATTTCGACTATTATTGATTTTCACTAAATTATCTCACTGGTATACCATTATATACATACATTCTTACATATTCTAGTAAAAATAAATTGAATATCAGTGATATCTTCATGCGGCCCTCTCCTAGACATTAACCAAGGAAAAATATAATATTTTAAGGTATTTATAAAGTATGTTACTGTTAGGGGTATAGAAAAATTGTTGACTGATTGCCGTTGTGCCAGAGTTTATAATAAGTCGAGAGGATGTCCTAACCTAAGGCACGCCCACCTAACCCTATATTGATTGCCAAGTATTTTAGCTTAGTGGATACTCCCTACCTAACCCTACTTCATTTGCCTTGTGTCCTTTATCATAAGGGATTGCTGAAAATGGTAAATATTGGAAATGATAGAAAAAGACATGAATGAGTAGCAAGGGTAGAATGTAAATTGTGTGGGGGCAGAAACTGAAGACCTCTGTCATTTCATTCTTTACTGTCCAGACCTTAGCGACGAGAAAAGGAAAATAATAGAACTACAGGGTTGTTGTGGCCGGTGTGACGGTCTGAACGATCCCCCGCATTCTCCTTGATAATCTGCGCATGCGCGAACATTACCGTTTGCCAGTGCATACGAGGTTGATGATTTATTTTCCTGTAATGTTAGCGTGCGCAGCTCAACATTACCGCTTGTCAGTACATACGTGCTTGATGTTTTATTTTCATGCGAGCGAAGCGAGCTAATGGCGGAAAAGAACCATTATACAATGTCAAGGAGAATTCTGAGACCGGGGGATCGTTCAGACTGTCACACCGGTGTGGTAATGTCCCTGACTGGTAAACTGGAAAGGGAAAACTGAACTGATACTTTAATTTCAAGCCAAATACATGAACCATATGTTTTTCCTGCTCTATCTTGTGTTTTATGCATTTCTGACGTTGATTATTGGGGCAAACCACCCATTCATGAGGTTTTAGACCCCCCTTGTACAAATACAATTACAGTGAACACCAGTCAGAAACTGGGTTTTTTTGGGGTGAGAAAAGGCCAAAAATGAGGGATTTGCAGCAATAAATTTAGTCAGAAATACAAAATAAACGCAAGATAACCAGTTGGAAAAATATATGGTTCATGTAAGTGGATGAAAATTAAAGTACAGTGTATTACAATTTTCTGATTCACTTAACGTCCTTCTAATGGTTTTTGGTTCGCCTTGGCTCACTTTGGTTGCAAATAAATTTAATCTCGCTGCTCCTATGTTCTGGCAAGCGGTACGTAGATGTGCTGTGTGCACCACTCCCCTTGGGGTCACTTTCAGTGATTTTTTTTTTTTACTTTCACATGAGCAACAAAAGCTATACACTGAACGGAGAGCATTTTCATCCTAAGCAATTGCCGATATAGATTAGATTACACTAAATTTCGAAATAGATTTTACTTTCCTCTTGGAGATGGGTTTTCATGATGGTAGTACAGTATAGTTGAAACTGAAAGTTAGGGTGGAAAAAATTGGCTGTTGTATACTGTAACAACATCCGGGAACTTCTGCATAAATATTTGGAAGCTAGTAATTAGTTAACCCTTTTACCCCTAGGCTCTTTGGAAATTTCCAATCCTTAACCCCCAAAGGGTTATTTTTTCCCCCAGCACATTTTGCAGTATATTTTTTTAAAATTGCTCTTACAGCCTTAATTTTTGTCATAGGGAGGTCAGGTTGGTCTCATTCTCTTGGAAAATGCCTGAATTTTCTCAAAAAATTATCAAAAATATGAAAAAAAAAATTTATAGCTTTTCTTTTTGCAAGGACGTACCGGTACGTCCATGGAGGTAAAGGGATGAGTTTTGTGAAATGTACCAGTACGTCCTTTGGGGGTAAAAGGGTTAAAAAACCAGGTAATGATTATGTTATTGTAAATACACAGAAAACTCCCCTAACTGCTTGGAACCAATGGCCTTGGGGTGAAAAATCTACCAAACACTTTAATCGATGGATACATAAGTTATCATAGCCCAGACCCCATTAGATATAGTGAAAAAGGCCAAGCTAGCCAGTACTCATCCATT
The DNA here is from genome assembly GCF_036898095.1 of Palaemon carinicauda. Lineage (NCBI taxonomy): Eukaryota > Metazoa > Arthropoda > Malacostraca > Decapoda > Palaemonidae > Palaemon > Palaemon carinicauda. Next base: position 60,596 of record NW_027172053.1, on the reverse strand, counting down.
ACTTACAATGAATTCCAGATTCCTAAGTAATTAAAATATCTTATATTAACCCTGAAAACAATGAAACGTGTATTTTTAAACAAATGACTTAGTCGGTGGATATATATATATAGCTTACGTCGCTGACATCACGACAGAAAATTCAAAACTCGCGGCAATCGCAGATTGGGTAGCTAGGTGTACTACTAGCGCCACCACTCGCCAGGTAACTGGAACCATTCCAGGAGTCCTCAGATCTTCTCTGCCGCCATTGCTGGCGACATCATTGGAACATTCGGTCGTTATAACCTTCGATTTTTGCAGTATCTTTGGTGAGGTACTTTTTTTTTCGGTTAATTGGCTTTCGCTTGATTGGATTTACTTACGGATTTTCTTGAACCTCTTTTGATTTGAATTATTTTGACCTTTGCTTGATTGATCTCTCTGGAATTTTCCAAAATGGCTGACCCTTCCCCAGTTTATAGAAAGTGTGTGAAAGGCTGTAAAACCCGCCTTCCTAAGGCCTCTATTGATCCCCACTCTTATTTGTACTAAATGTAGAGGTAAGATTTGTCAATTAGGGGATCGATGTGATGAATGTGTGTTGTTATCTGAGAGCGAGTGGCTGGATTTCGATCGGTACACTCGTAAGTTAGAGAGAGATAGAGTCAGAAGTTCTTCTCGATCTAGAGAATTTTCTTCTCCCCATGTCCCTGAACCTATTCCTTCCCCTGTAGTGGTAGTTCATGAACCTCCTACTGTTACCGATGAGCCTTCACTTAAGGATATGATGAGTGCTATTCAAGCCCTTGGTGTTAGGGTTGAATCGCTTGCTACGGACAGAAACCAGCTTATGTCCGATGTGAATATGCTTAAAAGTGCCAGTGTTAGTGCCAAAAGTGCTGGGAATGTGTTCATTGCTGTGGAGGGTGCGTCTGCTCGTACCTGTCGTTCACCTAGCCTAAGACCTCTTTCAAGCTCCCCAACCCCTGGGAGAAGGAATGTCGATCGGCAAAAAGGAACGAGAGGCGTAACCGCACGAGCAGACGTCCCCTTGAGCATTTCTGTTGACGTTTCATGAAACGCTCACCCTCACCATGGGAAAGGTGATGTTAAGTTTACCTCATCTTCAGATGACATTTTAGTCAGAAAAAAAGATTGTTGGGAGACTGGATGCAGTCCAAGAGAAATCTAGGCAAGTCGGCCTTTTCCTTCCCCCAGCTAGACTAGCTTTCAGGTCAAGTGTGTGGTACGAGACAGGAGAAGTTCTTGGCTTGGGAGTAACTGCCTCTGCCCAGGGGGACTTCTTAAGCCTAGTAGACTCTTCTCGTCAATTAGCCATGAGACGTACTAAAATTTTCTGGACGACTTCGAAACTCGATCATCTTCTCAAGGGCGTCTTCAGAGCCTTCAAAGTTTTCTACTTTCTCGACTGGACTCTGGGAGCCTTGGGTAAGAAAGTTTCTTCTTTTAAGAACAATGATAGTGTTATTCAGATTACTGTATGTCTTGCATGGACAAAGCTGTGAGAGATGGCTCTTAACGAATTAGCAGCTCTTTTTACGGCTGGAGTTCTCAAGAAAAGAGCTCAGATGTGTTCTTTCCTTTCCATGGGGGTCACCCCTTGTCAGAGGTCTGAATTACTGTTTGCGCCGCTCTCTCATTCTCTGTTCCCACAAGATCTTGTGAAAGAGGTTGCTGCATCTTTAGCCCAGAAAAACACCCATGACTTGGTCTCCAAGACAGCTCGGAAAGTACTTCCAACTTACTTTTCTAGCTGTAAACCAAAGGTTGATACTCCTTTGTCTAGATTTATTCCTCCCTTTCGAGGTAGACCCGTCAGTAGGGTTACCTCCAGACCTGATGGGAGAAGAGGAAAAAGGAGGGGATCAAGATCAGGTCGAAGCATAGTCTGCTTTCGACTTCAGACACCAGTAGGGTCCAAACTGAAGAACTTCTGGCAGGCTTGGGAGAGAAGGGGAGCGGACCAGTGGTCGGTTCTTTTGCTGAAGGAGGGATACAAGGTTCCTTTTGTAAAGAAACCCCCTTTAGCTCAAGATTCAGTAACCTCTCTCCCAGATACCGAGAGGACTCAAAGAGACAGCCATTGCTTCTACAAGTGTCCCTCTTGTTGGAAAAAGGGGTCGTAGAGAGAGTACAGGACTTACAGTCTCCAGGGTTTTACAACCGCCTTTTCCTGGTTCCAAAGAACTCGGGGGGGGGGGGGGGTGTTGACCAGTCCTAGATCTAAGCGTTCTCAACGATTTCATTCAGAAAACAAAATTCTCGATGGAGACTTCCAAAACTGTGCTAGCATCAGTAAGGAAAGGCGACTGGATGATTTCTTCAGACCTCTAGGACGCCTATTTTCATATCCCTATACATCTGAGCTTCAAATGTTACCTGAGGTTCGTTTACGGGAAGGAAGTCTTCCAGTTTCGGGCCTTGTGTTTCGGCCTCAGCACCGCTCCTCTTATTTTTACAAAGCTCATGCTAAATGTGGCTAGCTTCCTGCATTCGACAGGTATCAGAGCCTCCCTGTATCTCAACGACTGGTTACTCAGGGCGTCTTCCTTCAATCGCTGTCTGGAGGATCTCAGAATGACATTGATATTAGCAAAGGAACTGGGTCTTCTTTTCAACACAGAGAAGTCCCAACTGATCCCATCCCAGAAGATTCTTTATTTGGGGATGGAGATTCAGAGTCTAGTTTTTCAGACTTTTCCATCACCCACAAGGATAGAACAAGCCCTCCTAAAGATTTGTCTTTTTCTAGAGGAAAGAAATTGTTCAGTGAGACAATGGATGAGTCTGCTGGGAACACTCTCCTCACTGGAGCAGTTCGTCTCCCTAGGAAGACTAAATCTCTGCCCTCTTCAATTTCACCTCAACCACTATTGGGACAAGGAGAAGGGCTTAGAGACAGAAAGTATTCCACTTCCAGACTCTGTCAAGAGTTGCCCACAGTGGTGGAACGACACAACCAAACTTCAGGAGGGCCTCTCGCTAGTGCAAAGGAACCCAGACCTTGTGTTGTGTTCCGACGCTTCGGACTCTGGGTGGGGAAAACTATTAGCAGTCCTATTGGCCCTTCAAGGTTTCGAAAGGTTGATTCTGAAAAAAGTAGTGCAAGTAAACGCAGACAACACCACAGTGTTGGCCTACATTTCCAAACAAGGCGGGACCCACTCGAAGTCCCTTTACGAGACTGCAAGGGAGCTTCTAGTTTGGGCGAAGGAAAGGAACGTCGCCTTACTCGCAAGGTTCATCCAAGGAGAGAGGAACGTGATGGCAGACGGCCTCAGCAGAAGAAACCTAGTCATTCCCACGGAATGGACACTGCATCAGGAGGTTTGCAAGAAACTTTGGCAGATTTGGGGTCGTCCGTCCATAGACCTATTTGCAACCTCGAGAACGAAGAGGCTTCAAACGTACTGCTCTCCAGTATCAGATCTAGAAGCAGTCCACATCGACGCTTTCCTGCTGTACTGGTCTCGCCTAGATTTGTACGCGTTCCCCCCCTTCAAAGTCTTGTACAAAGTCTTACAGAAGTTTGTCTCTCACGAGAGAACCAGATTGACTCAAGTTGCTCCCCTCTGGCCATCAAGAGAATGGTTCACCTAGGTACTTCAATGGATGGTGGATATACTAAGAAGCCTACCAATGCGGATAGATCTTCTCAGACAACCGCACTTGAAAAGGTTCCATCAAAACCTCCAAGCTCAACGTCTTAACTGCCTTCAGACTATCGAAAAACTCAAAAGAGCTAGAGGCTTTTTGAAGGAGGCAGCTCGAGCTATCGCTAGAGCAAGGAGGACCTCTACCATCAAGGTCTACCAGTCAAAAAGAGGTTTTTTGAGATTGGTGCAAAGTCAACTCTGTTTCCTCGTCCAGTACCTCTCTGACCCAAATCGCTGATTTCCTTTTACACCTTAAGAGAAAACGCAAGTTTTCCTCCTCTACCACGGTGTCAATGACCTTAGATGTCAGGATGCCTGAAAACTTTAAATCAATCAATCAATCTTCCTCTACCGTTAAAGGTTATAGGAGCATGCTAGCGGCCATTTTCAGGCACAGGAATTTCAGACCTCTCTAACAACAAAGACCTTCTCAAGTCCTTTGAGACTTCTAAGGAGCGTCAACTAGAACCACCAGCTTGGAATCTGGAGGATGTTGTTCTGAATTTTCTTATGAGTGATAAGTTTGAGCCCTTACACTTAGCCTCTTTTAAAGATCTCACCTTAAAGATGCTTTTCTTAGTAAATCTGGCATCAGCTAAAAGAATCAGTGAGGTTCATGCATTTAGCAAAAATATTGGCTTCAGTAATAGTAAGGCTATATGCTCCTTACAGCTTGGTTTCCTGGCCAAGAATGAGCGTCCTTCCCATCCACGGTCGAAGTCTTTCGAGATTCCGAACCTTTCAGATGTGGTTGGTGAAGAAATGGAGGAGGTCCTGTGCCCTGTAAGAGCACTTAAATTTTATCTAGACAAAACAAAAAAATTACGAGGCAAATCTGAAGCTCTATGGTGTTCGGTCAAGAAGCCCTCCTTACCGATGTCAAAGAACGCCTTATCATATTTTATCAGGCTCTTGATTAGAGAGGCTCACACTCACTGCTGTGAGGCAGACCTTAAACTGCTGAAAGTGAAGACACACGAAGTCAGAGCTGTGGCAACTTCTGTGGGTTTCAAGCAAAATCGATCCTTACAGAGCATTATGGACACAACCTTTTGGAGGAGTAAATCTGTGTTCGCTTCACATTATTTAAAATGTGTCCAGACTCTTTACGAGGACTGTTACACTTTGGGACCATTCGTAGCAGCGAGTGCAGTATTGGGTTAAAGTTCTACCACTACATTCCCCTAATCCTAATACCTTTTTTCTTCTCTTGAAACTATTGTGTTTTTGGTTGTTTGTGGAGACTGGTCGACAGTCTTCCGCAATCATTGATTTTAGCACGCGGTCAACTTGTTTCTTGAGAGTGCCCAGAACAAGGGTATTGGTTGAGGTCCTGTCATAGTGAGGTATTTACACCGTTTTTGACAGCCCCTAGAGGTCTTTCAGCCCCCTGAGTGGATCGCTGGATCTCATAAGGACAGCGGACTAATGAGGCAGAGAATCATAAAAGTCGGCTTCCTTATCAGGTACGAAACCTTAAGTTTGTTTTTATAAAACTCTTGAGTAATATTCCAAAAATGTTTTAGCTGGTCTCTAACCCTCCACCAAGGGTGTTAATCAGCTATATATATATATATCCACCGGCTAAGTCAGAAGTTTTAAAATGATATTTTCATTATAAGATAAATTTTTGAACATACCCGGTGGATATATATAATTAACTCCCTCCCTTCCTCCCCTCTAGAGACCTATGGGCATGGAAGATCTGAGGACTCCTGGAATGGTTCCAGTTACCTGGAGAGTGGTGGCGCTAGTAGTACACCTAGCTACCCAATCTGCGATTGCCGCAAGTTTTGAATTTCTGCTGTGACGTCAGAGACGTAAGCTATATGTATATCCACCGGGTAAGTATGTTCAAAAATTTATTTTATAATGAAAATATCATTTTCCTCCGTCAAAATCCGTTAACATCCCTCAAATCCCTCATGCAACCGCCTTGTGGAGGTTGTGTGGTTAGATGGTTAACAACCCTCACAGGGTGGTACTTGGAATCATTCCCGTTTTCTGTTCCTCAGATTATCTCTGCCGGCCGGATCGACAACATCGTTGGTCCGCCATTTAGAGTTTTTCGGATCGCTTTCCCTTCATCGCCTTTTTGGACTTCGTTTTTGGTGAAGTACACTGTGTTGGGATTTGTCACTATACACAGTCAAATGTCTGCAGTATGCTTCGCTACTTGATTGTAATTCCAACTAGAATCTCCAAGCAAACCTGCATTCAACAGTCTTCACCAGGCTGACCAGTAATGTAGACATGTGCAGGATTATTATTATTATTATTATTATTAAATGCTAAGCTACAACCCTAGTTGGAAAAGCAGGATGCTATAAGCCCAGGGGCCCCAACAGGGAAAATAGCTCAGTGAGGAAAGGAAACAAGGTAAAATAAAATATTTTAAGAATAGTAACAACATTTGAATAAATATTTCCTATATAAACAATAAAAACTTCAACAAAACAAGAGAAAGAGAAACTAGATACAACAGTGTGCCTGAGTGTACCCTCAAGCAAGAGAACTCTTACCCAAGACAGTGGAAGGCCATGGTACAGAGGCTATAGCACTACCCAAGATTAGAGAACAATGGTTTGATTTTGGAGTGTCCTTCTCCTAGAAGAGCTGCTTACCATAGCTAAAGAGTCTCTTCTACCCTTACCAAGAGGAAAGTAGCCACTGAACAATTACATTGCCGTAGTTAACCCCTGGGGTGAAGAAGAATTGTTTAGTAATCTCAGTGTTGTCAGGTGTATGAGGACAGAGGAGAATCTGTAAAGAATAGGCCAGACTATTCGGTGTCTGTGTAGGCAAAGGGAAAGAACCGTAACCAGAGAGAAGGATCCAATATGGTACTGTCTGGCCAGTCAAAGGACCCCCTCACTCTAGCGGTAGTATCTCAACGGGCGGCTGGTGCCCTGGCCAACCTACTACCTACAATATGCAATATTACACCTTTTCTAGTACCTCTACTTGTCTCCCTATTGGAGTTAGTGTCTTGCTGTCATTACGTGTTAAAAGGCATAACAGATCAAGGTATTTTGGGGGCTACTTAAGGGCTATTAAAAAAAACTTAATAAACAAATTTGAAACTTGCTTAAGTATTTTTCATAACATCCAAACCATAAAGCTTTTTTTTTTTTTTTTTTTTTTTTTTTTTTCTGACACAATCCATAATTCTTTGCAACGTCGACCCACGATGGCCCTTCAAAGCAGATTACTCAGTGATGAAGGTTCTATAAGCAAGGGTGTGAATGCTCCAGGTGACTTTCACAACCTCCTGCAAGACGTGACCCTTATTGGACAAGTAGCAGAAGGTTGAGGGCATTGTTACCTGGTTTCAGTCTGCATGAATGAAAAGGTATGAATGGCTCTTTTTCTTTTCTTCATCCTCCCCTCTTATGAGGAAAGCAGCAGCCTGGGTCCTCTGCACAAGCTGACCTCAACCACTGCGGGTAAAGCACACTCCCTTGTGTACCTAGTATTGTGTCAATACTGTTGTGTCCCCATTCCCTGGCGAAGTGGTAGTGGGAAAGTCTTGGTCCAACAGTTTTCCCTTCAAAGTCTCAGAATAACTTTCACCTTGACAGTCACTGCTTATCTCAACACACAGCTTACATAGGCCGCAGACCTTGCATAGCAAGGTTTAGCGAGGTGTAGGAACTACTTATATTTGGTACCAACATATTCGATACAAGGAGCCCCCATGTAAAGCCAAAAAGCCGGATTGGCAGGGACGTCCACCCTCCTAATTGGTGAGTCACCCCTAATAAATAGCGTAGGTTTGAATTTCAGTTACGGAACAAATGATAAGTTCGTAGATGATTTGTATTTTTCCTAACGATACAAACCTATAGCTATTTATACAAACTTACTTGCCAACCCTATCGCCCTTGAAGTCTTACCTCCAAGCAAAGTGAGCCAAATCACAGGTGTGAGTGGTAGCAATCTACCCCCCACTAACTAGCGGGATGGGTAGTTAACCCTCACTAAAATTTTAATGGTTCATCCTTTCAGTTTCACAGAAAGTAATACCTCTAATAAATAGCTAAAGGTTTGTATCGTTAGGAAAAATACAAATTATCTACGGATTTGTCATGTATGCGGCCCACTCTTCACTTGACTATAATGCCACCTGGCCGTATATACCATTGAATAAGAGGAATTACTGTTGCAGCATCTCTGTGGAGTTTTGATTAGTGGCGCTGCAGAAAAGAGTGTGAACAAGTAGCATATGTCACAGTGGTTTTTAATCTATTGGTGCACAAACCAGAAATGCACCACCCTGGAGCTTGTGATCCATTGTCGTGTGATCAGCCTTTTATTCTCCACCAGGAGTAGACTCTTGCACCCGTAAAAGCACATGCTAGGAGAAAACGACGTATTGATGATAAGCCTCCCAGAAGAGCATAGACGCACTTCTCCATCATGCGCACATCCAGTCCCTTTCCTCACACCATTGGAAGATCCTGGATGTGCAAGCAAGAGGCACCCATCAGAACTTCATATCTTCACTTAGCAGTTAGGGGAGGACAGTTTTAAGTGTATGAGGGACACAGCTCACCCTATATGCTCTAGGGCAAGGGCACAGATGCTATTATCCCCACTGAAAGCACCAAGGTTCAGGGGAAAGTACAGACACACTCCCATTAAAAAAGTTTATCGCTCAGATAAGCAGATTACCCCAGAGAGAGTGGCACATAAAGGGGGTGTCCAGTAATCCTTGTAATCCTATTGTTCTGATAACTACATAATTCTGTTAAATTATTAATATTGTTGTAATTTTTCTAGTTTTCTTAAAATATTTCATCTTAATTTTATATTACTTCTATGTTGTTTTTAACTCTTCTAGAAGGCTAAAATTATTGGCTTACAGTACAAAATGCACTCATTGCACAATCTTCACGATGTTTACAACGACCCCGAACCTCTTGGAAGAGGCACCAAGATTGGTAATTGCTAATCCACATCTCCACCCCTTCATTTTAGAGGCAAAAAGGTGAGGGATAGGAAAGCCATGTATTCCTGAAGGAAGAACACGTGTCTGTCTCCAAGAGACACGCTTTTTCGACTTGTGGTACAACGGCCCCACCTCAATCAGTGGCTGAAAAGCAACCGAGGCTTGCCTCCTTAGGGCACTGAATCGCAGGAGCCTGTCGAGTAATGCCCTTGGAGCCAACTTTGAACGAGCCTAAGGAAGAGTAGTCATCTTTCGCTGGGATGGAAGCCTTTTGTATGGAAGCAGCCGCAATGTCAGCCTTGCAGGCGACTTCCTGGATTGACCAGTGGTCCGGTACTATGTCTTATTTTGTGATATCTGGGGATCTAATTGATCCTAAAATGCTCTATATGAGTTAGTTCTTTAGGGGCTGAAAGCAGTGGAGTTTTTAGTGCACCAGTGGGCCTACCTGTGGAGAAACTGGATACTAAAATGCAGGTACGCAGGTATTGTCAAAGTCGCGAGACAAGTTGCATCCAGGTAAACCCAGTATTCTGGAGAAGTACAGTACTCCACTTGAAGTGGAGGAGTGGGATAAGGCGAGTTGGGTCTCCTCCTACAGGAGACCCGCTACCTTTTAGCAGCCCCATCCCACGGCTACGGCTGCAGAACCGATGCAGTTGCAGGAGAGAGTGAGACAACGCTGTAATGGCCCTTGAACCCACAAAGGACCAGTAGAGGTGGTCCAGACCTTTTGCCGAAGACCTCCCAAAAACGGGAGGATGAGGCAGGATATAATGCTCCCCCTGCCTCCTACAGGCAACTACCATTGGCGCTACTGCCAGCACCTTGTTCATTTCTGCTACAGGCGTTTCCAGCTTTCGCCGAAATCATACCCAATACTAAAGGACTTGGTTTTGTATAGCTAGGAAAAATACTAATTAATTTTAGAATTTGTGATATTAAATGTGCAGAATGCATAATATTTTCAACCTTGGAGTCAGAGGACATATGGTACACTGAAGTTATCTGAATAATTTAGAATTTTGTGTTTTTGTATGTATCAAGAGTAAAAATAACCATAACACAAAAAACGTTAAAAGCCTTGTAACAATTATTGTGTTTTAAAGAATTGTGGAAATAAATTTTGACGTGAATTTAAAACCACCTGTGACATCCACAAAGTTTTTCTTTTACTATATTTTGACATATATATCTGGTAGAGACATCATGGCTATAATTTGTCCACTTCGATATGGTTACTCATAACAGTATTTTGTTCTTTGAGATCTCATTATCATTCAGTAATAAATATTTTTCCTGTATAAACAGCTAGTATGTTAATTACAATACAATATACAGTATTGTAAATTGTACTTCATCTATGTTTTGATTTATGCATTAAAGTTTTACTTATATACTTTTCATTCTTTAGGGAGGCAATCATGGCAATGCTTCTACAGTTCATCATCACAATCGGGCCGGATGTTCGTGTCGTAATCAAGACCAACACGATGGCTTCATCCCCCAGTCAGTTTTCTGGCATTCCTCAATCCTGACTTCGTCGTACCATCTTCCTATACTCTAAATGAGGTTAGAATGTGAGTCAATATTGTATTTTAATGTTGTTACTCTTTTAGAATATTTTATTTTTCTCTGTTTCCTTTCCTTACTGGGCTATTTTCCCTGTTGGAGCCCCTGGGATTATAGCATTTTGCTTTTCCAACTAAGGTTGTAGCTTAGCAAGTAATAATAATAATACTGGATTAATGACAAAAGGCCAGAAACTATCATAAGAACCTTTATTGATGGGTGGGTCACATTTTTGGAGCACCATGTAAAATACTTTCTGATAATGGTGAAGAGTTCCTGAATGATAAAATGAGAAGAATGACTGAAATGTGGAATATAAAATTGTTGGCAGCAACAGCAGAATTGCCATGGAGCAATGGATTGTTCGAGAAAATAGTTGGGATCCTAAAAAGAAGTTCGAGGAAGATGTGAGTTGGCCATTAGCTTTGAGATGGGTGGATGTGCAAGAAACTGTTTAGTAAATAATGTAGGACTTTTGCCTAATCAGCTAGTTTTTGTGGTAGAAATCCTGCTCTACCAAACTTAGTAGGGGAAGAGACTTCAAATCCAGCTAGTTGAGAGATAAGTGCAGAAGAAGGGGTACAGTACATTAAATGCAGTACACAAGGCTAGACAGGCTTTCATCAAAAATGAGTCTTGCAGCAAACTAAGAATTGCTTTAAATAGAAAGGTAAGAGAACATAAACTTGTGGAGGTAGTTGTTGGAGATGAAGAGTTTTATAATAGAGAGGATGAAAGAGAATGGTGAAGGCCTGCTGAGGTAGTAGAAGTGTCAGGTTAGACAGTCATAGTAAAACATGGTAGTTCATTGAGAGAGATGTTTAGGATACACATTACAAGATCTCGGGTAAAGTAACAGAAAAAGAAGGATTGTCAGAGGTTAATGGAAATAGGGACAACCGTATGAACGATGTAACATACATGAGACAGAAGTGATTTTTGGGAATAAGAGGGTAGAGAATAGAGAGAGATGATGAAAAAGTGGAGGAAGACTTGACAGAAGAATGACCTAAGTTGAGAAAATGGAACAGGTTAAGAGCAGTAAATAAGGACACTCATCAGATAGAAGAAAGGTCAGTTTTAAGTTTGGCTGGTAAAAGATCTAGTAAATACTCGAGAGGTGCATACAACGTACAGGATTCTTCTATTATTATTATTATTATTATTACTATCCAAGCTACAACCCTAGTTGGAAAAGCAAGATGCTATAAGCCCAAGGGCTCCAACAGGGAAAAATAGCCCAGTGAGGAAAGGAAATAAGGAAATAAATAAATGAAGAGAACAAATTAACAATAAATCATTCTAAAATAAGTAACAACGTCAAAACAGACATGTCATATATAAACTATTAACAACAACAAAAACAAATATGTCATAAGTAAACTATAAAAAGACTCATGTCCGCCTGGTCAACAAAAAAAGCATTTGCTTCAACTTTGAACTTTTGAAGTTCTACTGATTCAACCACCCGATTTGGAAGATCATTCCACAACTTGGTCACAGCTGGAATAAAACTTCTAGAGTACTGCGTAGTATTGAGCAAAGAGTGATAATCCTGACAGATTACAGGAATATTGAAAAAAATTGGGTAGGAAGGAGAGGTTTTGTAAGGTTTTGAGAATAAGCAGGTGTTAGAGGCTAAGGAAAAGGAATTACAGAGTTGCAGAGAAAACAATGTATATGAGGTGGATGATACTGTGCAAAAAGCTATATCCAGAAGGTGGATATTCACTGAGAAGTTTAAAAGGGGTGAAAAGATATGTAAGGCCAGGTTGGTTGCTAGACGCTTAGAAGAAAAAATGCCAAACTGGGAAAAAGATGCTCCCACAAAAAAAGATAAAATGAATTGTTATACGTTAGATGTGAAAACAGCATTTGTTCGCTAATACACCAAGAGACACAAGGATGCAAAGGGAAAGTGAAAGGGAAACACGTGGGTAACACGCGGTAAGCACAAAGGATCGGGGGACACAAAGGGTCGCACAAGGTAAGAGAGAGCGCGGCGAGATGTTGATCACGTCGCGACCAGAAACTTACTGACGAGTCGACGACCTGAGCTAGCATGCTTCCCGACCCCGGGTCGCCTCAGGGCACATATCACACCGCCTGAGGTCGACCCCTTAGAAAACGGAAAGAGGGTAAACTATACAAAAAGCTGGTCGGTTAGGTAGAGTTACCAGTAACTCCTAAGAAGGTAGTTCTAGGTAAGTATGTTAGGAAAAATACAAATTACTTAAAATTTGTGATATTTGCCGGGTGATCAAATACAGAGGAAAGTATATTTGAAACCACCAGTTGAAGGAGATTAGATTGGTTTATGGAAATAGAAGAAGACAGTTTGTGGGTTCAAGGATGCCACAAAAGCATAGTATTGCAAGGTAATGCGTGTGATGAAATTGGTTGGTATATTATGCTCTTATGTGGATGACTTTTGCTATGGGGGGAATAAATGGTTCATACATACATACATATACCAAGGCACTTCCCCCAATTTTGGGGGTTAGCCGACATCAACAAATGAAACAAAAACAAAAAGGGGACCTCTACTCTCTACGTTCCTCCAGCCTGACAAGGGACTCAACCGAGTTCAGCTGGTACTGTTAGGGTGCCACAGCCCACCCTCCCACATTATCCACCACAGATGAAGCTTCATAATGCCGAGTCCCCTACTGCTGCTACCTCCGCGGTCATCTAAGGCATCGGAGGCAGCGGGGGCATATAAAATTTAGAATAGCGCCAACGTTATCCCTGCGTGTCGTAAGAGGCGACTAAGAGGGACGGGACGAGGGGGCTGGGAACTCCCTCTCCTGTATCTACATCCTGTGAGACATCGTATTGCAAGGTAATGCGTGTAATGAAATTGGTAGGTATGTTATGCTCTCATGTGGAGGACTTTTGCTGTGGGGGGAATAAATGGTTCATGGAAAAGACAATTGGAAGGCTAAGAGAGAAATTTCAAGTGGGTGAACAAGAAAGTAAAAGTTTCAAGTACATAAAAGGAGGACAAATATCAATTAATGGAAATATGTCAACTCTGTGAAGGAACCAGAAGCTAGACAATAGACTGGTAACAGAATACTAAGTCAGAAGGAACTAACAGTATAGGTCCGTGGTTGGACAGCTTAATTGGATATCTTTGCATACAATTCCTGAAATATCTTATAACCCTTTTACCCCCAAAGGACGTACTGGTACATTTCACAAAACTCATCCCTTTACCCCCATGGACGTACCGGTACGTCCTTGCAAAAAAATGCTATAGATTTTTTTTTTTTTTCATATTTTTGATAATTTTTTGAAAAAATTCAGGCATTTTCCAAGAGAATGAGACCAACCCGACCTATCTATGTCAAAAATTAAGGCTGTTAGAGCAATTAAAAAAAAATATACTGCAAAATGTGCTGGGGAAAAAATAACCCCTTGGCGGTTAAGGGTTGGAAATTTCCAAAGAGCCTGGAGGTAAAAGGGATAATTGGATATCTTTGCATACAATTCCTGAAATATCTTATAACATGAGTGAACTACGTAAGGCATGAGTAAATAGGCGATATTGGGATTAGTGAAGAAACAAGTAGTTTACATGATGTCACAGTGACGTCAGGTCGCGTGTTGTTGTTAGTGAAGGTTATTGTCGGAGAAGTGGTCATCTGATTGGATTCATTATGTTTGATCTATATTGGTGGTGGGCACGCTCTCTTGTCTGTATTGGTTCATATGTATCTAGTGATGGAATTGCTTTTGTCTTGACAAGCTGACATCAGATAAAGAAGGTACATACTGTACATACAGTTACATACATACATATACCAAAGGCACTTCCCCCAATTTTTGGGGGTAGCCAACATCAACAAATGAAACAAAACAAAAAAGGGGACCTCTACTCTCCACGTTCCTCCAGCCTAACAAGGGACTCAACCGAGTTCAGCTGGTACTGCTAGGGTGACACAGCCCACCCTCCCACATTATCCACCACAGATGAAGCTTCATAATGCTGAATCCCCTACTGCTGCTACCTCCGCGGTCATCAAGGCATCGGAGGCAGCAGCAGGTAAATATGGTAAAAATAGTAAATTTATCATAAGCAAGGGGAAAAATGAGCCGTAATCAGAGAAAGGAATCCAATGTAGTACTGTCTGGCCATTCAAAAGACCCAATAACACCAGCGGTATTATCTCAACGGGAAGCTGGAGCCCTGGCCAAGCGGTCCCTTTTTTTTAGGATTGGTTGAATCCTTTTCCGGTTAGTGCTATATCGATTCCCTACTTCAAGAGACTGATGCTTTATTTTATTTTCATTGTTCATTACTTCTCATGTAATTTATTTCCATATTTCCTTTCCTTATTGGGCTATTTTTCCCTGTTGGAGCCCTTGGACTTATCGCATCCTGCTTTTTCAACCAGGCTTGTAGCTTAGCTAGTAATTAAGGGATTTTGACGAAGGAAAAGGCTATTTCTGGGCTCGACCTGTGTCGCTCCGTGAAATGCTCCTTATAGCACCATTTCTAAGGCATAAATATTGCTAAATATACCAGAGAAAAAAAGGATGCATGGAATGCCAGGAATTAACCCAGCTCACTTACTCTATGAGTGTCGGTATAGTTACTGGGGCGTGATAAAACCACGACCATAGGTCCCGCACCAGTTAGACCTCTCCTTCATCAACATCCCCTGGAACTACGAGGTGCCGACCTACACCCGTCTGCTGCTTTCTACTACGACTGTCCTCCCCTCACCCCTAAACTTCCCCACCCCGCTACCTGCATTCCTCCTTAGCACCAGCGAAGGTTCAGACCTGTTTTGCATTGCTCTGTGTTGTTTTGTGTTTTTTAAGATGTCCGACGTTTTGGAGATCCCTGCTCCCAAGTTGAGTATTGTAATTGTCTGTTTGGGATTTCTAGGTAGCGACACTCGTTAATTCATTTACCTTGTTGGTTTTTTCTCAGCCGCTTGTTCACGTTCCCTTACAGGTGTGTACACGGCCATTTTGGTGTTGCTTCCTCGTGATCTCTTTGTTTGGTCGGACTTTCAATTAGTTCCTCATACTAATAGTAGTCCCTATTTGTGTTCTGGACATCTAATTCAATGTTTTGGCATGATTTAATTTTTTATTAGGCTTTTTGGACTGTGTTTGTTAGCCTACTTGGCCGAGCTGTATGCGGCTTCGGTGGGTAGTCTTTAAAGAAAGTTTTTATGTAATTTTGAGTGTTTTACGGGGAGTCAGAACACGTGTTGTTTTATTTTCGGTCGGCCTTTCCTGATCGGTATTTTACCTAATTTTGGAAGCCTATTTTGTGTTTAGATGTTATAGTTGCTATAATATGGTACAGTTGTTCTGTCATATATCCAAATTGATAAATAAAACTAGCTGTAATGTCTATACATAATCTTCTCATTTAAGATATTTTGTTTTTATCCCTTTCTGAGTGGAGATACCATAACATGGTGAAAGGGTTTGCGTGTTGCCACGATCAGCAAGGCTGTATTAGTCAGGGCCTGCCATAGTAGGTTGGTTTGCTGTGAGCGTTCAGACGAAAATCTCCCATTACCGATCTGCACTGGCCAGCGTTGTGATGAAAACTGGGCGATCGCCAGACGTGAATTGATGTCTTGAGGCCTATGTCTGGTAGTGGACGAGAAATGGCTGCATTTCTTGTTCATTGTATTGTTTTTATCTCTTTAAAGTATTGCATCTGCTGCATCAAAGCAAACTTTTTTTGGTGGGGACTTTGCCGGTACTAATATGCCAGGATGATTTGTTGGTCTTTGTCTTCGAGCTCATTAAATCATTCGAGAAAATCTCTGAAAATCCCACTTGGAACTGTTCATCAATTTCTACTCTCTACCTACTTGAAAAATCCTTTTTAGTTTGTTTCTGTTGTAGGAGGAAAATTCAACCTCCTTAAATGGTTGTTTTGAAGGTATAGCCATAATACCAAAAAAAATACGACCAAGCGAGCAAGTCCAAAACAGAAAGATGTCCTAGAGGGCGCTCGTGTTAGGTGTCGGTGGCGTGGTCCAAGTGTGGTTTCTAGGGCCTCGGTTACGGCCCTTCCCTTTGATGAAGGAATTATCTAAATGGAAGACAGCCTGTGAATAGTGGTTTTCACACGGCCCTGCTGTATACACGACACCCACAAGGTGCTCGCGCGAGGGTAGTAACCTCTGCATTCCATGCTTTTATCTTTCTCTGGTATATTTGGAAGAAGAAAAGTGTATAGAAGGACCCTTTTCACCGGGCGTCACAGGTCTCTCCCCAGAAATAGATTTTTCCTTCGTCAAAATCCCTTATTACATGTCGTTAACTTATTCTAAGAGATAAGACTAGCGCTGTGACTTGTTGCATACAACCTACCTTCATTTTATGAAAACCAATTTTCCTACCAATTTTTTTTTTTAGTCATTACTTTTACCCGTTTTTCAGTTAATATGCTGTTCCCTTACTTCCTTTCCTCACTAGGCTACTTTCCTAGTTAGAGCCCTTATGCTTGTAGCATTCTGCTTTTCAAACTATGGTTTTAGCTTACCTAGTAATATTTATAATAAGCTTCCATGTGAAATACAGTTCTTCATTGTTGTACTATAGAAACCCACATAAGGTTGTGTAAAACGGTATAAAATGGAATGTTTCTGTATATAATACTTGAAGAAAAGTGATGTACAGTCGGAACTTTTTATATGGAATTGATTTAAATGGGTGATACAGTACTTAATCCTTTTACCCCCAGGCTATTTGGAAATTTCCAACCCTTAACCCCCAGTGGTTATTTTTTCCCAGCACATTTTGCAGTATATTTTTTTTTAATTGCTCTAACAGCCTTAATTTTCGTCATAGAGAGGTCAGGTTGGTCTCATTCTCTTGGAATATGTCTGAAGTTTCTCAAAAAATTATCAAAAATATGCAAAATAAAATGTAAATTGCAGGTTTTTGCAAGGACGTACCGGTACGTCCATGGGGGTAAAGGGATGAGTTTTGTGAAACGTACCAGTAAGTCCTTTGGGGGTAAAAGGGTTAATTTATGATCCCGTGAGGCAGGAATTTTCCAAGTGCATCCCATCAGGACTAAGCTGCATTCACTTTTCAAGCCATCTACTTAACTTCCATGCTTGGCTCTTTTCTTTCATCTTCCTGTCCAATGTTTCTTGTCAATGCCTAGTGGCCTCCCTATTTGTAGTTTATGATAGTGTTTGGGTGGATGGATGGAGTGAAGGAAGCTCTGGGTGATAGGAGGATAGATGTGAGCGAGGCAAGAGAGCGTGCTAGAAATAGGAATGAATGGCGAGCGATTGTGACGCAGTTCCGGTAGGCCCTGCTGCTGCCTCCGATGCCTTAGATGACCGCGGAGGTAGCAGCAATAGGGGATTCAGCATTATGAAGCTTCAACTGTGGTGGATAATGTGGGAGGGTGGGCTGTGACACCTTAGCAGTACCATCTGAACTCGGTTGAGTCCCTTGTTAGGCTGGGAAGAACGTAGAGAGTAGAGGTCCCCTTTTTGTTTTTGTTTCTTTGTTGATGTTGGCTACCCCCCAAAATTGGGGGAAGGGCCTTGGTATATGTATGTATGTATGATAGTGTTTATATGTCCAGAACTCTTTAAGGTAAACAGCTTATTTGTTTTAATATTTTGGAATTTCCTTTGGTATAATTTGGTATCCTTGGGTTCAGTTGTCTGGCTTTGGTGTTGCTTTTTTAGTAGTTTTAAATCCCTTCTTTTTGCATCAAGAAGTAATTATCTTTGAGAGATGTTGTACAGCATGCAGGCATTTCCTGTAGGTTGCATGACGGCACCAGATGGGGTCTCGTATAATT
Organism: Palaemon carinicauda; assembly: GCF_036898095.1. Classification (NCBI taxonomy): domain Eukaryota; kingdom Metazoa; phylum Arthropoda; class Malacostraca; order Decapoda; family Palaemonidae; genus Palaemon; species Palaemon carinicauda. Next base: position 42,607 of record NW_027172053.1, on the reverse strand, counting down.
GTCCTATTGCATTTTATTTCTTTTTCATAAAGATGCTAAATTCAGCCGCTATGTTTCCTTGATATTCATTGCTAATAACATGTCCTCCATCTTGTGTTTCCTCTGTTTTGAGTCTTCAAGTGGCAAAGCATTTGTTGCTGCTGTATGATGACTATCTTTTTATGCGTTGTTTTAAATTTTGGGAAATTTTAGATGTGTGATTGGGAAAGAAATGTTAACTAGACTGGAGTGTGTCTCCCTAGTGTAATACTGTAACAGACAAATATAATACTGAACTTGGGAGCAGGGACCTCCAAAACGTTTAACATCTTCAAAAACACAAAACAACACAGAGCCATGAAAAACACTTCTGAACCTTCGCTGGTGCTAAGGAGGAATGAGGGAGGGAGCGTGGGGAGGGGTAGGGGTGAGAGGAGGATAGTCGTAGTAGAAGGCAGCAGTCGGGTGTAGATCGTCACCTTGTAGTTCCGGGGGATGTTGAAGAAGGAGAGGTCTAACTGGTGAGGGACGTATGGTCGTGGTTCTAACATGCCCCAGTTACTATACCGATACTCATTAGAGTGAGCGAGCTGGGTTTATTCCTGGCATTCCATGCATCTTTATTTTTCTGGTATATTTAGCAATATTTATGCCTTAAAAATGGTGCTGTAAGGAGCATTTCATGGAGCGACACAGGTCGAGCCCAGAAATAGATTTTTCCTTCGTCAAAATCCCTTTTGTGGGTCTGCATTTGAAGTACATCCCTATCCAACTGCACTGGCCTTGCTCATCATCATTATCTCCTCCTACGCCCATTGACGCAAAGGGCCTCGGTTAGATCTCGCCAATCGTCTCTATCTTGAGCTTTTAATTCAATACTACTCCATTCATCATCTCCTACTTTGCACTTCATAGTCCTCAGCCATGTAGCCTGGGTCTTCCAACTCTTCTAGTGCCTTGTGGAGCCAAGCTGAAAATTTTGTGAACTAATCTCTCTTGGGGAGTGCGAAAAGTGCACCACTAGCCTTACTAACATTTGAAAATATCAGTTTCTACTTCTGTTTTTGTGAAACATGTAAAACAATGTCAATATTATATAGTTTATAGGAGAGTTGTTTACTCTTGAATACATGCCTCACTTAAAAACCATCTTGGCATTGCAAGTCGGGTATTTTTAATGATTCTGTGAATGCACGTGCTGTCACAACCCATAGCACTAATTTGCTTTTAGTTTTTCATAATACTTCTTAGTCATCATTATATCTTATTGTGCCAACATTATATTCACTGTATGGCGGCCTAATTACATACTTAGTCATAAATCTGTACAGAATGGCTCCTGTTCACACGCATTTGTGTAACCTAATCACTAAATTGGAATTTTCTTCTTTCACAGGGTTGCTGCCGTAAAGCTGCTAATCTTCCTTTTGGATCGTTCGAGTGGTCAAGTATTCCCTGTGGAATATATAGTAGAGGATGGATATGAGGAAATGTGTAAACAGAAATAAGAGAATATGAAAATTGTAAGTACTGATGAATTTGGTGATTAGAATATAGGATATTTTAGAATTATTAATTCAGTTATACAGTTAGGGTACGAGTACCAATAGGTACTCAAAATATCATGGATTTTTTTACTCAGACTATGTCCATCTTAATAGCATAATGAATATGATTTTTATACTGGCTATGAAGAAATGGTTATAGTTTCATGTTATGGAAAGAAATTATAGGTATTGCAAACCCATGCTGAAAAAATGGTCATTAAATTTGGTGCGTAGCTATTATTAAGGCATGCCCAATGTGTATGCTCCCCTGTCCAATCGGTACTCTTTCACTCTTATCTCTTAGGTTGTTCTCGCTACACAAGCCTCCTTTGGATATACATACATACTTATACCAAGGCACTTCCCCCAATTTTGGGGGGTAGCCGACATCAACAAAGAAACAAAAACAAAAAGGGGGACCTCTACTCTCTACGTTCCTCCCAGCCTAACAAGGGACTCAACCGAGTTCAGATGGTACTGCTAGGGTGTCACAGCCCACTCTCCCACATTATCCACTGCAGATGAAGCTTCATAATGCTGAATCCCCTACTGCTGCTACCTCCGCGGTCATCTAACGCATCGGAGGCAGCAGCAGGGTCTACCGGAACTGCATCACAATCACTCGCCATTCATTCCTATTTCTAGCACGCTCTCTTGCCTCGCTCACATCTATCCTCCTATCACCCAGAGTTTTAACATGTTTCCATCTTGTAAATGAAATTTATTGCTTGAGTAACATGAATACATAATACAAAATAGGTATACTTGATAATGTATGTGTAGGGGAAGGCTTATACATATGGAAAATGTAGAGAATACAGTCAGAGAAAAAAAATTATTGTATTTTTTTCCAACAAAACATGGTACTGTATTATATCATATTCTTTGAAGTACTGTATCACCTCTATTTTGATTATACACCTAGCAACTATATGAGATTAACTTTTCACACAAACAAAAGTGGTTTTGAAAGAAAAATGAGCAAACTGCTACTTTACTAGAATAAAAGAAATATCCGCATAGTTATTATTATTATTATTACTATCCAAGCTACAACCCTAGTTGGAAAAGCAAGATGCTATAAGCCCAGGGGCTCCAACAGGGAAAAATAGCCCAGTGAGGAAAGGAAATAAGGAAATAAATAAATGAAGAGAAAAATTAACAATAAATCATTCTAAAATAAGTAACAATGTCAAAACAGACATGTCATTTATAAACTATTAACAACATCAAAAACAAATATGTCATAAATAAACTATAAAAAGACTCATGTCCGCCTGGTCAACAAAAAAGCATTTGCTCCAACTTTGAACTTTTGAAGTTCTACTGATTCAACCACTCGATTAGGAAGATCATTCCACAACTTGGTAACAGCTGGAATAAAACTTCTAGAGTACTGCGTAGTATTGAGCCTCGTGATGGAGAAGGCCTGGCTATTAGAATGAACTGCCTGTCTAGTATTACGAACAGGATAGAATTGTCCAGGGAGATCTGAATGTAAAGGATGGTCAGAGTTATGAAAAATCTTATGCAACATGCATAATGAACTAATTGAACGATGGTGCCAGAGATTAATATCTACATCAGGAATAAGAAATTTATTGGACCGTAAGTTTCTGTCCAACAAATTAAGATGGTTTATCTATAGAATGAAAAAATAATAATATTGTTTGACCTGAGAATTCTTTGCCACTTCCCATGGGAATCAATGTGGTATATTAACTAAATACAATGAAAAGCTATTTATACTAGCACATTATGACTGAAATTCTTTGGATAGTTTGAAAATGAACTAGAAAATCTTTTAACTTTGCGAAGTGGGAGACAAGTATTGTTTTTATAATAGATGGCTATAAAAACCCTTATAAACGATAATCTTCCATTTCTGGCATTATGTAAAAGCCAGCACTTTTTTCTTTCAGAAATGACACTTCATAGCCACCTTTTTCTACCTTTATGAGTCTGGCAATGTAGACCTCAAAGGAGGATGTCTTTCTACCTTTGCTAGACGATGTTTCTTTTTCAACTTTTACTCCAACCCAAGAATTTTCTTTGGGCTCCTCAAGGTGAATGTCAAAATCAAAGTTGTCTCTTTCATAATCAAAGCTCTCATCTGAACTACCATGCAAACTCAAGACTTCGTCATTTGATGATTCACTTGTTCTACTAGCTTAGGAAGGCCCTGCTACTGCCTTACTATCTCCATTTAGTTCTGTCTTCAAGTATAGCATCAGAGTTGTCTCTTTCATAATCAAAGCGCTCATGTGAACTACCATGCAAACTCAAGACTTCGTCATTTGATGATTCACTTGTTCTACTAGCATAGGAAGGCCCTGCTACTGCCTTACTATCTCCATTTAGTTCTTTGTCTTCAAGTATAGTATCTTCATCACTTGTATTTTATTCAACTCGTTTCCTCTTTTGCTGCTGTTACAGAACCTTTCTTTCTTGTTGTTTTTGCTAGTTCTCTCTCTTCATCATCTGTATCTGTTTGTACTTTATTCTTCTTTCTTTGCGTTACTGAACCTTTCCTGCCCATTGGTTTCACTGTCTTTTTGCTTGATTCTTTCTTATGTTTTCCTTTCATTATTTTTTCAAATTCCTTAACCATCTTCAGTCATGATATGGAAAACACTGTCCGTCACATTTCTTATCACCTTTGGCCCTTTGCCTCGTTGCCCTCTGGAAAGAATCTAAGGGTCATCATTGCTGGACTTATTGTGGATGGTTTACCTTTAGACCTTTGGGGGGAGGGGGTAGTCGGTGTTTGACTGGAACCTTTATGTGTTCTAGCTGGGCTTTTTGAAACTCCTTTGGAGGGGAGGTAGCAGTAAAAGGTACACTTGATTCTGTAATACATGTGCATAGCCTTTGTCGTCGTCGTCGGCGCCCACTCGTGTCCGAGTATTGGGTTCTGTCGTTAGCCATCAGCCTCCTATGAGAAAGAGATGAAGAAGGGTGGAGGAAACGACAGAATGCCAGTAGCTGGGTATATTGTTTTGGGTGGTCATGGCTTTGCAACGGCCATGCACACACACTTGGCCCACACCGTTTTCACTTTGGCTCAAGACATGAGACAGGCGGCTTCTCCGATGTTGGTTGCATCAGGCTGCCGGGTTCTTGTTATGTCAAGGCCCGCCTTGTTGCCTGCCCGATAGGCATTGCCCTCTTCCGCCGGCGCTGGGAAGCTCCGCCGTTGGGGTCTTGTTTGGTTTGATTTTGGAGTTTTCCTTCTCCTAATAGCCTTTGTATTGCAGTACTAAATCATATAGTGAACCTTTCATGTTGTACATGTGTTTCCTTTCTTTCCTTGTTGTTGCACTACATACAACTGTAACCCACATAAGGCAAATACTTTTCAGTTACCCATAAAAACTAAAAGCAATGAAATGACATATTCTTGATAAACAGCACTGCAGTAGTAATTACTGAATTATATCACTTTAACCCTTTTACCCCCAGGCTATTTGGAAATTTCCAACCCTTATTCCCAGGGGGTTATTTTTTTCCCAGTACATTTTGCAGTATATTTTTTTTTTTAAATTTCTCTAACAGCCTTAATTTTTGTCAGAGAGAGGTCAGGTTGGTCTCATTTTCTTGGAAAATGCCTGAATTTTCTCAAAAAATTATAAGAAATATGAAAAAAAAATTTTATAGCATTTTTTTTTGCAAGGACGTACTGGTATGTCCATGGGGGTAAAGCAGTGTTTCTTAAACTTTTTTTGTGCAGCGGACCCCTTTTATTAAAATTACTCATGTAGCGGACCCTTTATTAATATAATTTTCCTCTTGAGTTTGAAAGTGTTTGCAGGTCATAATATACTGAAATTACAACTGAATTATTTATTAATGGCTTATCTTCAACATAAATGTTCATATTTTGCTTAACATAATTTCCACAACATTGATAATTTTGCTTACAAATTTTCATGAACTTAACAGCAACGCTTCCTCCTCATATCTCACAACCATACTTAATGCGATAAATGATACTGTTTTTGCTGCCTCACTACTGTTGGAATATCTGGCTTCAGTCTGCTGAGTTTCAGTCGCATGAAAATATCAGACAGGTATGCCAGTTTTGTGAGCCACTGGGTGTCATGCATTCGATTATAGAGGTCATGACGTTCATACAAGAAAATTTGTACTTCCTCACGAAGTTCAAAGAGACGGGAAAGAACTTTTCCCCGTGACAGCCAGCGAACCTCTGTATGGTAAAGGAGTTTTGTGTGTTCGCTTCCCATCTCTTCACACAAAACTGTAAATAAGCGGGTGTTCAGTGCTTTCCCTTTGATGAAATTGACAATTTTTACTGCCTCTTCCAGAACTGTTTTAAGACAGGTAGGCATATGTTTCACAGCAAGTTTTTCACGGTGAATGCATCAATGTGTTTCCTTTACCTGTGGTACAATGCTTTTTACCCGACTCACTAGGCCCCTTAGTTTACCAGTCATCGCAGTTGCACCATCTGTGCTGATTCCAACACATCGCGACCAGGAGAGTTCATTTTGGACAATAAAATCGTTAGCTACATTAAAGATAGCCTCTCCTGTTGTGTTTGTAGGAAGAGGATGACAGAAAAGAAATTCATCATGTACTTCCCCACAGTAAATGTACCTAACAAAGCACAAAAGATTTGCCTCGTTCCCTATATCTGTGGACTCGTCCAGCTGTAGTGAAAAATACAGACTCTGCTGTAATTGTGACACCAGCTGAACTTTCACATTTTCAGCCATTGACGTTATCCTTTTCTTGACAATGTCGTTGGACAAAGGTATCTTGTTTATTTCTTTACTAGCCTTTTCTCCAAGCATGATCTCTCATTATCTTGGCTGCTGGTTTGACCAAAGTCTCGCCTATGGAATGCGCCTTTCCTGTTTTTGCAATTAATAACGACACTTTGTATGAAGATTCAGTGGCCTTTGCATTTTCTCCAGGTATAAAAAAAGATGAAGCTTCCTTTTTTCTGTGAATATAAAGTTCATTACATTTTCTTTGAAAAAATTCTATGGGTTTTCCCACATATTCCTTATGTCTGGACTCGAAATGTCTTCTGAGCTTTGAGGGTTTCATAGCCTCATTAGCTAATGTTTCATAGCACAAAACACACTGTAGGATAGGATCCTCACTGTTGCCTTGCCAAAAAAATCCAAGTTTCAAGTAATCACTGCAGTATTTACGCTTCTTTTTGGCTGTTTCTTGGTGTGTTTGCTTGTGCCCTACAGTGGTAACCGAGGCATCTGTACTGCTTTGGTTTGTGTCAGCGGTGTTCCCTTCGTCCATGGCATCTGCGCCTGCATCCAGTAGCTTGAGCTGAGTTGCACTGTTAGCATCGTTTCTTTCTTCTTTAAGGCCAGTGCTGTCTTGGTGGTTGTTCTGGAATTCAGTTTTTTCTTTGTAAGTGAGCTTGTCTTGAGCCACAGATCCATTATCCTGATGCTAAAAAGTAAGCTAGGCTGTCTTCTGACGTTTATCCTGTAAGTAACTTGGCGAGGTCACGAGGTCTAGTATTCGAAATTCTAATCTCAAAAAGGTAGGTAATAACGTTTAACAAATGGCATATAAAAAATCAGTATGTTGTCATAAGCATCCAGATGATTTTCTTACCTATAAAGAGGAGCACAAGCAACTGCCGTGTGTTCCTCACAGCAGCCTTAACGTCAACTGATATGTGGCGGGTGGCCGCACCACCGGGCATCAGTCAGTACAATATTGCCAAAACTTAAACACCACTGCCTTCTATAAAGATGTTCTTTTGTGTTTGTCTTTTTCGGAATTTCGTTGAGGATTTCACCCCAGGGGAGGAAGGCGGCATTACTTAAATTACTTCCATCCCAATGTGACTTAGTCACTGTAAAAAGCCATCAGGATTTGGTGCTACAAAAATAGGAATTTAGGACGTTTTGGCCGAAAATTTGACTGAAATCGATACTAAATATTATCCTGCGGACCCCTTGGAATATTCCACGGACCCCTGGGGGTCCGCGGACCACACTTTAAGTAACACTGGGGTAAAGGGATGGCTTTTGTGAAACGTACCAGTACGTCCTTTTGGGGTAAAAGGGTTGAATAAATCAAACGAGCTACAATAATTTTTCCTACTTAACTTCCTTTTCTATATCATTTAAAGCATCTGCTATTATAGTTGGAGCATATTTCTTTTGTTGCACCTTTCTTTTTATGTTTTGATTTTGACTTGTTTTAGTCACACTCATTTTCTTTCTACTTTTTTTCCCATACTGTATTCTCTTTTAAAAAAAATTTAAGTTAATGTTTTTATGATGAAAAAGTGTGATGACCAATCGGTACGCAGTGCACGATGCCTTTTATGTACGCCCGTACATACAGGACATCACACACTGCGTACAATTTGGTCCAGTCATGGGGTAAATTGACCTGGATATTACTCCAATGGTTTTCATGGAACAGTGGCCCATATTCTCTCTAGCTAGAGAGGTAGCCTTAGGTTGTTGTATTTTGTGGCTTAAGACTCTCTGGCAGGTAATATTATTTTTGAGTACTTATTGGGCATGCGTGTCTTTGCCTTGTCCAGTAGGTATGCACCCTTATTTCCCTCACACTTTTTAATTTACAAAAGTTTTTATGCGTGTTTCTTATGCCCCCAGTCACAAAATCAACCCGCAAATTAAAAAAAACCCAAATATAGTACACGCAAATGAACCATGGTAAAAGAACACAGCATAAGAAACTTTAGATTTTCCTAAGAAAATGCTGTTTTTTTTTCAGATTTCCACCTATTTTGTTTTGGTAACTAGTTGATTACAAAGGGCAGAACCTAGAAACCTACTTATATGTAGAATAATGGTGGATTAATATTAGACAAAAATTAAAAATTAAAGGGGTATTTTTTTCTGTGTAGACATTTTTAAATGCCAAGTGCGTACCTATTGGACTGATGAGTACTTATTGGTACCTCTACCCTATGCTTGACTGAGGTGCAGAATCAATGTTTTTTCATAAGCAAAAACAAACCTTTATACAGTAATTTAAAATGGTTATACAGTACAATACTGTACTCTGGCGTGCAAGCTGGTACGGCGGATGAAGAGTCATTGAGGACCAAGTAGCCATTGTGGCATGCCTTACTCCCCGGTGTGTTGGGCCAACAGGCTCGGCCTTGTAGCCGGGAACCCTCTCTGTCTCCGATCGTGCAGACATTCAGACGTCTGTTGCTGTATTGGGCTTTGAAGTTTTCATTGGTTTGCCGTTAATTGTTTTCTCTCCTCATTCTCTAGTGTTAATTGTTTTCTCTCCTCATTCTTTTGGGTTAATTGTTTTCTCTCCTCATTCTCTAGTGTTAATTGTTTTCTCTCCTCATTCTTTTGGGTTAATTGTTTTCTCGTCATTTTTTGTAATTTTTTTTGTCTTCATTATTTGTGTTGTTTTTTCGCTTCTTTAGAGTTGATTGTTTTCTCTCTTCTTTCTTTTATGTTGTTTTCTTGTGGTTTTTTGCGTTGTTTTCTTTGGTTTTTTGTGTTGTTTTCTCCTCATTTTTTGTGATCAAATTTCTTTCTCTTCATTTTTTGTGTTGTTTTTTCTCGTCCTTGGTGTTAATTGTTTTCTCTCGTCTTTTTTTATGTTGTTTTCTTGTGGTTTTTTGTGTAGTTTTGTTTTTTGTGTTTTCTTTGTTTTTTGTGTTTTTTCTTTGTTTTTTGTGTTTTTCTTTGGATTTTAGTGTTGTTTTCTCTCGTTCTTTTGTATTAGTTTCTTTTGACTTTTAGTATGAGTGTGAAGCAAGTATGTGTTAAGGACTTGTTTTAGCGTGGACGGACGCCTCAGGAGTTGTATGGAAGTCGATCCTCATCTTTAGTTGTCCAGTGTGTAGAAGACATAGAAAACATCAAAGCTCCCCAGGATACACATGTGTTGTTTGTATGGAATTGTCGTCCTCCCAATGGGAGAAATTTCACAGAAGAAAGAAGTCTAAACAAGACCGTTTTTCTATGACTGCTTTGGTGTCGAAGGAGTAGTAGTAGTAGTAGTAGTAGTAGTAGTAGTAGTAGTAGTAGTAGTAGTAGTAGTAGTAGTAGTCTAGATCTCCTACTCTGACCCCGGAAATTTCCCTGACTGAGCCTTTGTCATCGGCTCTGTCACCAGGCCAACTGACAAAGGACAGCGTCCATGTATTCCTCCAGGTTTATTCTGAAGACGTTGATTCTTCTACTCTCCATAGTGAGGTAGGGGATCCTAGGTTAGAGGTTGATCCCTTCACTACCGCTTTGTCTCCGTTCGTTAAGCATACTGCGATTAATGCTCATTGCACAACTGCTTAGAAATACCATGATGTGCCATCGCTTTCGTCACCCTTCATTGCTCTGGACTCTTACAACTAGGTCTTTATTTCTGTCATGGTTTCTTAAAGTGAGTTCTGAGGTTATACATCTCTCAGATTTTTTTGAAGTGTACACCAGAGCGCCAACCATCGCTTTAGCGTCCTCCATCGTTAATCTCGTCAGACTCCATGCCATCGCCTTTCTTTACATCCTACTCTTCTCCATCTTATGCAACAAAGTCTGGCCTTATGCTTATACCATGAGGGCCATGACTTCTTAATGGCCAAGGTATATTCATTATATCCTCACCGACAGTGTCATTAAAAGGGGTTTGTCAAATGAGGGATACTCGCCAAGTTCAACTTAGTGATTTCATCCCCAGGCCAGTGTGCCAGCATCAAGTAGATGGTAGCATGGTGATTCATCAACCAAGGGTGTTGTACAAGTTAGTGAAGCATTTTCGGCTTCCTACAATTCAGGGGAGCCTGAGACGCATCCACCAATTTTCTAGTTAGAGGTGAGTCCGTCAATCCACAAATCGATGGCGCCTTCTGCCGTACTATAGATCAGAGGTGCGACTATCGATCCCCAATCCGATGACACATATACCATGCTACTAATCAGAGGTCTGTCCTCCAATCTGCAGTTTAGCAGTCATTGTTGGTCCCTCTTGGTGCGCCCTCGTCCTTGACATTCTCGTCCTGTGGGAACAAATCATGTACAGTAGTACTATATCTTAAAAGGGCACCTGTCCTCTGCTTGTTTGATTGGAGGATGATGTGTTGCAGGTCAGGCGCAGAACTCCACCTCCTAGATCAGCTCCTAAGAGAAGCGGAAACGTCCCAGTTCCTACGGACATGGAACATGACTGCTTCAGCTGCATGTGGATAGAAGGGATGTCCTGAAACTTTCTCTCCGTTTCCTAGGATGATTCCCCAGGTTCATCCTTCGAGAGGGACTAGGCCCATTAGATCTCATACTCCCCTGACTCCATCTGTTTCTAACGCGGGTTTTCCAGATCCTTGTGTTACGACATCTTCTAGGAGTGAGTGATTTAAAGGGGAGTACCATTTGGTCCCGGTTTATCATGACCCAACCCCAGATGAGGATGATGTTAAGCCAACACTTCCTCTTGCTAAACGATATCCTGATCCTGCCTTTACTGTGGAGTTGTTCTGGCATGATCAGACTTTCTCTCATTCCTGCACCAGAGTTGGGGAGACAATGGAAAGACATTCCTCAATGGTGTAAGAATTGTCGTCCACTAGTGAAGCAAGGGCTAGGGTAGACCTCACTGATTCTCCCTCTCCAGTTATGATTTAAGATCCATCTTCTACCACTGTAGAGGTAGGTTGCTTTGATCCTATGGGCATAGATCCTTAAAAGTTCCGACAGCAGATCCAGGTGAGGAGTTGTCCTTTCTGCTGGTTCTTGGAGTAATGCGAAGGTTAAAGGACTCCCTTAAAGTTGAGAGGTCGTCAAAGTTAATTCCACCAGTGCTTTCTACTTGGAGAAAGTTCTACGTCACAGAAGGGACATATCCTAATTTGCTACCTCTGAGTCCTTGTTTGGTGTTCTTGACCCCTTGGATCACGAGTGAGAAACTTAGCAATTGGCGGTTTTGTCAGCACCTGAGACCGTAAACTTTGAAACAATTTCTATATTAGCCTTGTAGGCATGCTCATGGTTGGATTACTTGTCAAAAAAGACCACGTAGAACTTGTTCGGTTAAGCTAAAGCTCTAGAATTCCTGATTTACCAATGTGCTTTCCTCTGGGGTAACTGGATCCTTAAGAGAAGGGATGCAGTTGTAAGGAAGTTTGTGCATCAAATGGCTTTGAGTGATTCTTTGGCTATTCGGAACACCCTGAGTCTGGTACAAAAGTTAATGCTACAGTACTATAGTTTTTGCTTTTAAGTCAAGTTGGGACCATTATTGAATTACATCTGGAGCTCAAGATATTTTAAATACTTATGTACATAATGTATGGCTAGTGTATCTCGAGTAGATAGGGTTAGGAACGAAGTAGTGAGGGTGTGAACGGGTGTAAGAAATGAGTTAGCAGCTAGAGAGGATATGAATGTGTTGAGGTGGTTTGGCTATGTTGAGAGAATGGAAAATGGCTGTCTGCTAAAGATGGTGATGAATGCAAGAGTAGATGGGAGAAGTACAAGAGAAAGGCCAAGGTTTGGGTGGATGGATGGAGTAAAGGAAGCTCTAGGTGATAGGGGGATAGATGTGAGAGAGGCAAGAGAGCGTGCTAGAAATAGGAATGAATGGCGAGCGATTGTGACGCAGTTCCAGTAGGCCCTGCTGCTTCCTCTGGTGCCTTGGATGACCACGGAGGTAGCAGCAGTAGGGGATTCAGCATTATGAGGCTTCATCTGTGGTGGATAATGTGGGAGGGTAGGCTGTGCCACCCTAGCAGTACCAGCCGAACTCGGTTGAGTCCCTTATCAGGCTGGGAAGAATATGGAGACGAGACGTCCCCTTTTTTGTTTCCTTTGTTTGATGTTGGCTACCCCCCAAAATTGGGGGAAGTACCTTGCTATATGTATGGGATGTACATATGGCCTAAATGGAAGAAGCATACTTTCATGGCAAAAAAAGGCAGCTTGTTCATAATCACAATTTATTCCTTTTGGCTGTAAATCTGATAACAATTCATTTATCATCCAGAACAGTCTAAAGTTTGTTGTTCTGTGCTTATTCGATAGTAGAGCATACAACACAGGAAAAACCCCTCCATATCTTCTTGCCGTAATAACATACACCTGGTAAAACAATGAAGACGTGTAAAAATGCTAACCAGCTTTGCCTTCCAAAAATTATTCTTTCATCTTCTTGACCGTGTTATATGCTTTTGCAAATTACTGTAATAGCATGATTAGGTTTCTATGTTCCATTTCATTTTACTTCAAACTAGTGCCAAAATAGCCTGGCGTCAAAAATGACGTCGCTACCTTAAAAGGTTGTCGCTACCTGAAAAAGGACGTCACTATAACAGGTTGGCGCCAAATAGCCATCTCCAAACAGCCAAAGTCAAAATGGCGGCGCCATTTAAGTCCCCAGGTTCAAGACCTTCTCCATCCCGTTATCCTACAGTAGACTAGAAACGGTTGCATTTGTTGTTTTTGTTGTAGATTAGTATTGACACTTATAGTTTTAAGGATTGTAATATGTTTTGAATATCCATGTAGAGTCCAGTTACGATAAAATAAGGAGTAAGTTTGTATTGTTGGACTTTTGTCAGTAAGATCGATGAAGGGTGTGGGTTTTTACATCCTGCCATACTGCTGTTAAGTTACGCATCAGAGCTCCATTCTTTATCCTGAAAGAGGTACCTTGCCCATTCTTCCTAAACGAGGAATAGTGGAATCTATACAAACCCATTGATTATCATACAGGTATATTATTCCAAACTGACATCTCTTATATGGGATGGTTTCTTCATTTGGCTGATACATATCTATTTACAAGCCAGGTCCTATCAGTTTTCTCATCCCTACGAAAGACAAATAGGAGCTTCCTGGAATCACTGTTTTGCTCCCATATGGGACCAGACAGTTAGACACTTCCAGGGAAGAAGAACCACCAACCAGTTCATTTCTAAGTGGGACTGCCAACCCACCAAGCAGTGAGTCTCCCTATTTACAGAAATTTTTCATAGCTATACAAACCCAGAGTTTTTTAACCTAACTTCCCTCCCCAGTCTTGAACTGAAAGGTCAGAAGTAAAGCTTTCAGACTGGTGAGGGGACTTAGCTTCTTGTCCGCACACTCCAATAGTTTAACCACTCGTTGAACCATTCTTATAACCGTCTGTATGTAGGGCTGAGATAATCCCTTTTAAAGGACTTTTTTTACGAGGGTAAGGATGGAGAAAATTTATGCATTCACATTAATTATATAATGCCACTATATTCAGTCACTCTGTCCTAAAGGACTTAACTCGGTGGTTCCCAAACTTTTTCAGGCTGGTGTCCCCCTGGCTTCCAGATGAACTCCTAGCGACCCCTGCCCCTTGATATACTTTAAACTGCATAACAGATTAATGCATTCTCTTATAATTCTAATGACAATTTTAGTATTTGTAAATTACATACAAGCTTTTTTGCTTGAGTGTTTGACATGTTTTGTCGTAAGATTTTGTAAAAACGAAGGAAAAAAAGTAAACTACTTATTTCTTAAATGCTCTTAAAACAAAGGAAAAAAGTAAACTACTTATTTCTTAAATGATCTTATTGCTCCCCTATTGCCCCCAACCACAGCTTTTGCCTCACCGCCCACAATGTCAGTCTACTTTGGGAACCACCGATTTAGATTCTCTTAGTTCTGTCCAGAAGTACACAGTATTCTAGAAGTTTTATTCCAGCCATGGAATGATATTCCTAATCAAGTACTTGAATCGGTGGAACTTCAAAAGTTCAAACTTTCAGCATATGTTTTTATGTTGAACAGGCTGACTTAAGTTTCTTTTTATAGTTCATGTATGAAAAATCTATTTTAATGTTGTTACTGTTTTTAATACCGTATATTTTATTTCAATTGTTCATTACTTTTTTCTAGCTAATTTATCTCCTTATTTGTTTTCCGTACTGGTGTATTTTTCTGTGTTTGAGCCCTTGGGCTTATAGCATTTTGCTTTTCCAACTAGGGTCGTATCATGGTCTTCCACTGTCTTGGGTTAGAGTTCTCTTGCTTAACGGTACACTTGAGCACACTATCTATCTCATTTCACTTCCACTTGTTTTGTTAAAGTTTTTATAGTTTATATAGGAAATATTTATTTTAATGTTACAGTTCTTAAAATATTTTATTTTTCCTTGTTTCCTTTCCTCACTGGGCTATTTTCCCTGTTGTAGCCCCCGGGCTTATAGCATCCTGCTTTTCCAACTAGGGTTGTAGCTTAGCAGGTAATAACAACAACAACAACAATAACAATAACAATAATAATGATGAGGATAAGCCGTAAGGGAGGCCTAGCCTAACATCTCTATGCCCAGGTAGTTAGAATGTTGAACAGAAATGATGACTTTCACTTCTCTTCAGGACCAAAGTACATTGACATATCCTGGGTCATTAAACCAGTGAGATTGGTCATGCAGGGATTTCCACTCGACTTAATATACGTCTCCTTCTACGGGCACGCTCCTTCTACCTGGTTTCTCTTCCTCTTGTTTTTATGAAGTTGTTATAGTTTATATATGGTAGATCTAATGTAATGTTGTCAATTATCTTTAAACGTTTTATTTTGATTGTTATTACTTCTCTTGGAGTTTATTTATTTCCTTTTTCCTTTTTGCTCTGGGTTATTTTTCCCTGTTGGAACTCTTGGGCCTTATAGCATTATGCTTTTCCAACTAGGGTTGTAGCTTAGCTAGTAATACATACATACATATACCAAGGCACTGCCCCCAATTTTGGGGGGTGGCCGACATCAACAAATGAAACAAAACAAAAAAGGGGACCTCTACTCTCTACGTTCCTTCCAGCCTTAGCTAGTAATAATCATAATAATAATAGTAAAGGTCGATGGCTTGTATATATTACGCATAGGAACAGGTCGCAAGTTTTGTAATCGATATGTATATTTCCTAATCATTCAAACTCGAGACATTCGAGTTCCATTACTTGCCCCAACCACCCCACCAGTCCTAGGTCAAAGGTCAAAGTGAAGGTAGGGCTACCTATCAGGTGGGCAGGGGCCCTGACACCCTGGTGTGTTTACCTCATTGAATGCTTAATGCCCATTTCCAGCTGTGCCAAAGTCAAACTCCTATTTAAGGTCTCTGGTTTGCATGTTAAATAGATACAAATTGGTGAGAAGGTCCTTAACTTATAGACATTTGTAGGTACAAACACAAATTTAAGTGAAATTAGAAATCTCGGATAGTGTATCATATGTTCAGACACTGTAACAAGATAAAGAAATATAGTAATAAAGCAATGTCATAGTTTAATACAGTAAGGCGCAAAATGACCTTTGCATTAAAATTATATTATTTCATATGAAAGGGGACTATTCATTGAGTTTCGTAGCAGGTAATTGTAGGCATGTAAGTCAGGTTAGGCCTACCCTAAGCCAAAATTTAATAAAATTCAACTTAAAGTTTTTTCAACCAATTATTATGTAAGTTGAGGATCTTATGTAATTACTTTTATTTGTAGTACAGCATTGTCTAATTATACTTCGTTTACAATCATTATGCATTTGTTGACCTGATATGGTATTTATTATTGGGGTGTTACAGTAACTCCCTGTATATTTGGTATTTACTTAAAATTGTCTTATAATAATTCTCTCTCTCTTGTTGCAAGGACCATGGACCAGCTGGTATTGCTAAACCGGTGGTACACGAGGTGTTGGGATCCTTGACTGTGTCTGCAGCATACCACTCGAGTATCTGTCTCCCCGGATGAATTTTCAGCCAGTTTGGACGGGAACTTCCTTCCCCCCCAAGGATGAGTCTCCTGTATAACACTTAATGGTTTGTATAATAATTCTCTTGCATCGTTGTTTTATTAATTTGAACTTGCTTTTATCAACAAAGATTCTCTTTAACTCTCATAGCTTTACCTTTGAAATGAAAAAAAGAATTATAGATGAAAATGATCCCATTTAGAAAAAAAGATCCAGCATTTCATTTGATCTCGAAGTGCCAAAATAGCCTGGCCTCAGGAAGGATGTCGCTATCTCAAAAAGGACGTCGGTAAACCAGTTCGGTGCCAAATAGCTGTCTCCAAACAGCTAAAGCCAAAAGGCGGCTCCAAAGAAGTCCCATTCTGTTGTATATGACCCCAGGTTCGAGACCTTCTCCATCCCATTGTCTTGCAGTGGACTAGAAACAGCTACATTTGTTGTTGTAGATTTATACAGGTGTTAAAATTTGTTGTTTTAAGGATTGTAGTTTTAACCCTTTTACCCCCAAAGGACGTACTGGTACGTTTCACAAAAGCCATCCCTTTACCCCCATTGACATACCGGTACGTCCTCGCAAAAAAATGCTATAAAATTTTTTTTTTTTCATATTTTTGATGATTTTTTGAAAAACTTCAGGCATTTTCCAAGAGAATGAGACCAACCTGACCTCTCTATGACAAAAATTAAGGCTGTTAGAGCAATTTAAAAAAAATATACTGCAAAATGTGCTGGGAAAAAAATAGCCCCCTGGGGGTTAAGGGTTGAAAATTTCCAAAGAGCCTGGGGGTAAAAGGGTTAATATCCTTGTCTGAAAGTCAGTTACTGATAAAGTAAGGGGTAAATTTGTGTTGTTGGACTATTTGACAGTAGGATTAATAAATGGTGTGGGTTTATACATCCTGCCATACTGCTTTCAAGTTACACAGAGCTCCATTCTTCATCTTTAAAAGAAGTATCTTCCACCTTCTTCCTAAACGAGGGATGGTGAAATCTATGCAAACCCATTAATCGTCATACAGGTAAATTATTCAAAACTGACATCTGTAGGGGAAGGTTTCTTCATTTGGCAGATACATGTCTCTGTGTACAAGACAGGTTCTATCAGTCTTTTCATCCCTACGAAAGAGAAATAGGAGCTTCCTGGAATCACTGTTTTGCTCCCATATGGGACCAAGGGGTTGGACACTTCCAGGGAAGAAGAAGAACCAACCAGTTCAGTTCTAGGGGGACTAGAAACCCACCAGGTAGTGAGTCTCCCTATTAACAGAAATTATTCATAGCTATACAAACCTGAGTCTTATAACCTAACTCCTCCTCCTCCTCCTCCTCCTCCTCCTCCTCCTCCTCCTCCTCCTCCTCCTCCCCCGTCCTGGACCGAAAGGTCAGAAGTAAAGCTTTCAGACTGGTGAGAGGGCTTGGCTTCTTATCCGTACCCTATCAATAGTTTAAGCACTCGTTAAACCATTCTCACAACAGTATCGTGGGCTGAAACTCTTTACGAGGGGAATTATGGAGAAAATTTATACATTCTCATTAATCATATAATGCTACTACATTCCTGTAGGCCCTGCTGCTTCCTCCGGTGCCTTGGATGACCGTGAAGGTAGCAGCAGTAGGGGAATCAGTGTTATGAAGCTTCATCTGTGGTGGATAACGGGGGAGGGTGGGCTGTGGCACCCCTAGCAGTACCAGCCAAACTCTGTTGAGTCCCTTGTCAGGCTGGGAGGAACGTAGAGAGGAGAGGTCCCCTTTTCTGTTTCATTTGTTTGATGTCGGCTACCCCCCAAAATTGGGGGCATTTGTAAACTCTCATGTTTTGACATAAGATTATGCAAAAACAAAGGAAAATGTAAACTAGCTATTTCTTAAAGGCTCTTATTGCGACCCTATCGTTCTCAGACACAGCATATGTCTCACCGCCCACAATGTCAATCCACTGCCCACTTTGGGAAAAACCAATTTATATTCTCGTAAGGCTTTCCACTATTACACAGTATTCTAGAAGTTTTATTCCAGCTTTGGAATGATATTCCTAATCAGGTAGTTGAATTGGTGGAACTTCAAAAGTTCAAACTTGCAGCATATGTTTTTATGTTGAACAGGCTGTACTTGAGTTTCTTTCTATAGTTTATATAAGAAAGATCTATTTTAATGCTGTTACTGTTTTTAATACAGTATATTTTATTTCAATTCAATACTATTTTAGTTGATTTATCTCCTTTCTTTTCCTTACTGGGGTATTTTTCCATGTTTGAGCCCTTCGGCTAATAGCATCTTGATTTTCCAACTAGGGTCGTATCATGGTCTTCCACTGTCTTGGGTTAGAGTTCTCTTGCTTGAGGGTACACTCAGGCATACTATTCTATCTCATTTCACTTCCACTTGTTTTGTTAAAGTTTTTATAGTTTATATAGGAGATATTTATTCTAATGTTACTGTTCTTAAAATATTCTATATTTCCTTGTTTCCTTTCCTCACTGGGCTATTTTTCCATGTTTGAGCCCGTGGGCTTATAGCATCTTGCTTTTCCAACTAGGGTTGTAGCTTAGCAGGTAATAATAATAATAATGATAACCCCTAAGGGAGGCCTAGCCTAACATCTTTAGTTAGGATGTTGAACAGGAATCATGACTTTTACTTCTCTTCAGGACCAAAATACGTTGATATATCCTGGGTCAGTAAAGCAGTCAGATTGGTCATGCAGGGATTTCCACTCAACTTAGGATAAGTCTCCTTTAACGGGCATGTTCTTTCTATGTGGTTTCTCTTCCACTTTTTTTATGAAGTTGTTATAGTTTATATAAGGTGGATCTAATTTAATGTTGTTAATTATCTTGAAACTTTTTGATTGTTATTACTTCTCTTGGAGTTCATTTCCTTTTTCCTTTCTGTACTGGGCTATTTTTTCCCTGTTGGAGCCCTTGGGCTTATAGCATCATGCTTTTCCAACTAGGTTTGTAGCTTGGCTAGTAATAATAATAACTTCTTTTATTCTTTTGGCATTATATATTGCATAAACTGATGTGGAAACTTCAATGATTTTTATACATACATCTACCAAGGCACTTCCCCCAATATCTTATGTAATTACTTATTTGTAGTACAGCATTTTCTAGTTATACTTAGTTTACAATCATTATGCATTTGTTGACCTGATATGGTATTTATTACTGGGGTGTTACAGTTACTCCCTGTATATTTGGTATTTAAGATTGTCTTAAAATAATTCTCTCTTGTTGCAAGGACCATGAACCGGCTGGTATTACTAAACCGGTGGTACACGAGGTGTTGGGATCCTTGACTGTGTCTGCAGCATACCACTCGAGAGTGTATCCCCGGATAAATTTTCAGCGTTTGAACGGGAACTTCCTTCCTCCCCAAGGATGAGTCTCCTATATAAAGCTTGAAGGTTTGTTTAACACTTCTCTTGCATCTTTGTTTTATCAATTTACACTCACTTTTAACAACAAAGATTCTTTTTAACTCTCATAGCTTTACTTTTGGAATGAAAAATGGAATTATAGATAAAAATTATCCCTGAAAAATTCTCTCTCTCTCTCTCTCTCTCTCTCTCTCTCTCTCTCTCTCTCTCTCTCTCTCTCTCTCTCTCTCTCTCTCTCTCTCTCTCATATATTATAGTTGCATGTAAATTATTTTCATTAACAAATGGTTATCCAACATTCGCTGCATTTGGCTTAAAAATATCCACCCAAAATTTTCCTAACTCTAGCTTGTATTTCATAACCATGGCTTGCATCCTATCTTTTATTGACAGGAAATTAGAGCATGCTTGTTAACTATTATATTTATGAAGTATTTTTGTCAAAATTGTAGAGTATACTATAGCACAGTAGTAAGACCAGTGTTAATGTATGGATTTGAAATGTGGGCTCTTAAGACTCTAAGATGAAAATAGTAATGAAAGCTCGAGAGAAGAAGATGAGAATGCTGAGGTGAACTATGGAAATATCACTGCTTGATAGATTGTAAAATGGCGAAGTAAAAATGGTAGGTGTACTGAAGATCACCGAGGTGATCAGTATGTCCCAACTGAGAAGTAGATACGTGTTGTGGATGGACGGTGGGGAGTGAGGAGGCCTTAGGAGGAACCTTTTAGGGGGAGGAGATCGAGCGGAAGGTAAGAAATTAGACGGCGAGAGGTAAGGTTGAAGGTGATATGGAAAGAAAAGGTTTTAGTGGAAAAGGATGCCTTTGGTAGAAGGCATTGGAGAGGGCGTAGAACCAGCCCCTTAATATAGGGACAGTAGTGGGAAAGAAAAAGAATAGAGTAGAATTGTATATCCAGGAAGGAGATACTGTTGTACTAGAAAATATTTCAATCCAGTGATTTCTTGAGGCTACCGAATGCAGGTTGCAGTACAATCCTCTCTTGCATCTTTGAACTTTGATGTTTTGGTGCCCAGCTGTTCCCCTTTTTTAGCTGTTTATTCCTAGAGTGTCCACCTTACGTTTAAGTAAATTCTTAATAGCCTAGAGACGTGATTGCTTGGACTGTGTCAAGGAAGTCTTTTCCATTTCATGTTGTTTAAAATCTGATATATCACCAAAACTTTTCTATGGTAATTAATGTGAACCTTATCATTAGACATCTTTGTACCCAGCTGTTTGCTTTTTTAACTTGATATTTCTCTGGCGTCCACCTTTCCTTAAAAATAAATCTCTCGATAGCATAAAGATATGATTGTTTGGTCTTTTGAAGACTTATGTCAAGGAAGTTAGGTTAGGTTAGGTTTACCATTCATGATGTGTAAGTTCTTCAATATCAACAGAACTTTTTTATTTTTACTTTTCTGTGGTAGTTCATGTGTACATCAACTTTATAATACAGTGATCTAATTATCTTCTCATATCTTTCAGGTATGCTTGCTCCCCTGTTTCGTATTTTGAAGGGGCCGCGTTCCAGTAGTCGACATTCTCCTTTGGAACTTTTACAAGAACTTCACTCTTTGGAGCAGCTGCACCTTTGGACTAAATCTGCACTTAATAGGAAAAAAAAGAGAAATCAGTCACTTAAGATAAAATGAAATCTGTAATCTTCAAATTATAGGAGCTTGTTGGACGTAATATTTCAGCATTACATTAAAACAATGCAATATATTTATAAGTTTATCGTAATCTTTGGAATGCATGCAGTTCTCTTTGCCAACTATAGTCAATACCTTATGGGGAAGGTATGATGTTAATACTGCATGTAGGTCGTGTATGTTGATAATGTGGACTTTCCAATGCATATAGGATGAGGTACAAAAGCCATTTTAGCAGCTGTTTTGGTAACTTCAAACCATAAAAAAAGGCAGTGTGTCCCCAAGTCAACATGTAGCATAGAGCGTCATATTTACGTTGACCTCCCCCTGTTTTCAATTTGCTTTTCTCCTCCCTCCTAGATATTTTCAAGCTCATTGAGTTATAGTCTGTTGTGTCACGTCCCCTCAATTTTCCGGCACTTGATAAGAAATCTTTAAGATATTCTGTTATTGACTCCATCAGCTTTTGAAATTGACATCTCTCTCTTTGTCAAATACATTTCTTATATGGGGCAGTTGAACCACTAGATCATTTTCCCTAATTGCAAGAATGCTACTAAATTACATGTTCAATTTGTTAAAGTGTAAAACATCCCGTTCACTTGAACTGTTGACTGTCAGATTGTTCTCCCCAAATTCATGTTCAAGAATTTTTCTCCACTTGATAACTTTCATTTGGGCTTTTTGTTATTCTACTTATTCATTATTATCCAAACGGAGAATTTGGTATTCTCTAATATCTCTGAAGAATTTCAGTGAAATTTCAATAGAAAAATGTACACAGATCTCTCCTTATTACCGAGTAGTTTTGAAGTATATTGGTACAGAAATTATATGTTTGTGATACTAAAAACATTTTGCCTGATTATATTTGAACAGCAGAAGTCATCACTAGAGACCCTCCCCTTTTCTTGGTGCTGTGCTCTTGGTCCCTTTTACTAGTGTAGAAATTATATGCTTCCTTGCGATGCTAAAAGCATTTTCCTGATTATATTTGAACAGCAGAAGTCATCATTGCTCCGTTATCCAACGTTCACTTCAGATGAACTTTGAAACATGGATAACTGTCATATAATTGAGGCTTCAGGGTACCTTAAACAACCAAATGTTTTCAATAGCACTAAAGATTTGTTTGTAACATTTTTCAAGAATTTTGTCAATACTTTTGTAAAGGTGTTTAAGGCTGAATTTTACTTTACAAGTGGTATCGGAACGAACATCAACTTTATGTAAATAAAATCTTGGTGTTATCTTTATAACCTTTGCAGTGAAGGATTTTGTTGTTTTTACATTTTTACTGCCAAAATCATGAAACTATGTTAGAGTGAAAGAATTGTGGTTATCTATTTGGACTTATGAGGTATATATGTTTGCTTTGATCTGAAGAAATTTTCAGGTTGAGGAATATGTAGACAGTAATTTCAAACATAATGTAACTTGTCTTCTAAATCATTGGGAAAAGACTATTGACTTGGTGGTATGGGGCCAGAACCATTATAGGTTTATTCATGAATTATATCTTGGGTCAATGTTGAAAGCTGTGAGTAGAGTTACCTCTGTAGGGGAGTAATATGTTATAATAGGATTGCCCCTGTAGAGGAGTTGAAATGGGATTGCCTTTAAATATGAGTAATATATTGTATTAGAATTGTCCTAAGTGGAGTAAATAGGTATTTTTTTGTATTGAATATTTCTGCTAAAATCCCATTTTAGATTTTTTTAATTTGTGAAATGGAGACAAGATTCCAAACTTTTATAATATTAAATTTAACAGATGTGACAGGAGTTAAGTTGAAGGAAGTAAAAAATTCTTTGATTATTGATAACTTAGATGTTTAGTAAAGGTGTGTCTAATGTTCTGTCAAACTAAAGAGAAAATTATTAATCATTTTGTCTGTTTGTAATAGATTCGGTCTCTGACAAGCCATTGAACTCTTCTCTTTGTTTTCCTGGCATTCTTTCACCTGAATACTTCTACAAATTTAACATTATCATTGTTAACTTTTATAGACGCATTCGTTCTCAATTGTTTTGATCATTTATGACCTTATTTCCATCCATTACAATACTTACGGAAGTGCCATGTCCTGGACGGTGAGGTCAGTTGCCTCCACCTCAACCTCTCCCTGCCTCTAAGCCATTTGTATCACTTCATTTGTTTGTATAATTACCCTCAAAGACCACCACAATGCTGTCCATGTACTTTACTCTCTGCTTTCCCCTCTATCCTCCCAGTGAGACATTGTGCTCAATTTTCTCTCCTTATGAATAGCCCAACAAAACTGTTTTGTCTCTCTTATTTCCTTTGCCATCGCTCTCTGCACTCCAAAACTTGCCATTATCTTTTCCTTTGTTACTTTGTCCCTCCAAGATATTCTAAGCATACTCTTGTAAAATATCTCTGCCGCATTTACCTTGTTTCTCAACTGTCATTATTGTCCAGCTTTCCAACCCATCCATAAGGGTGGACCACATATATGTTCTTAAAGCCCTAATTCTTGTTTGTACACTAACTCTATTATATGTCGGCATATTTTTTATATTTTGAAATGCATTTTTTGGCTATCAGGATTCTTTATTTCTCATTTTTTCTCTACCATCTTGAGTCGCCATACTACCCAGATAAACATAGTTGTTTTGATTGTTGTAACTTTTTGGCTGTGTCAGCAATGATCACTGTCATATACTTAATGTTATTTATATTGGCTCCTCCAATACTGATACTGTATCTATTGTGTTTCTCAAGGTATTTTCCCCATATATTATAAATAGGTTTGGAGACAAAACACATCCCTGGTGCATTCCTCTCTCTATTTCTGTCCTCATTGTAAATAGGTCTGGGGACAAAACACAGCCCTGGTGCATTCCTCTCGCTTTCTATCCTCATTGCAAATAGGTCTGGAGACAAAACACATCCCTGGTGCACTCCTCTCTTTATTTCTATCCATGATGTCAGATTGTTATGGATGTTGACTCCAGTATGTTGGAAACGAGTCTGTCTTTTCCATCTATGTTTAATCTTAGTAAGATTAGTATTAGGTGTGTTCCTCACTGTTCTATTTTGTTCACTTTTGGCCTTCATTTCCATTTTCTACTGTACTGTGATTGTTTGGAATTTGTAACTTATCAAAATGGATCTTGTTACTCTTCATGTGGTTATCCCATTTTTAAGTCCACTTTTTAAGAATTTATTTTTTATCTTGGGTCAGTCGACATATTCATTATTAATTTTTGTTATCTGGCCTTCCTGTCACATTGTTTATTAATTTTATAATCATATTTTCAAACTTTTTCATTAGATATAATTCTTCACTATAGTTAAAAGCATTTCTACATTGGCTACAAATTTTTGTGGAGTTACACTTGATGTGATAGTTGTCCACTGTCTTATTTTTGCCTTGTAATTCATACCTGAATTCCTTTTATGTCTTCCTTTGTCCCCTAATTTCCTGGGCCTTCATATAGTTATTTCCATATCTACTGGTTTTCTATAAATTCTTAATCATTTCTGGAATACTGTATAGTCCTAATTTAATCATTTGCTGAAGTGGATATTGCAGAAGTTTTTATCAATTGCTAACTTTTTTCTTTTTTAGCTCTTGCACTGTATATATTATTTCTCTTTCCTGTTGTTTTTTTATAGTTTATGTATGAAAGATCCATTATAATGTTACTGTTTTTAAAACTATTTTATTTTAACTATTCATTACTTTTAGTTTGTTTATTTCCATGTTTTCTTAACTTTCTGGGCTATATTTCCCTGTTGGAACCCTTGGGCTTATAGCATACTGCTTTTCCCACTAGGGTTGTAGCTTAGCTATTAATAATGATATAAGACTTTTTTATCCTGTGCTTTATCCAATTTTCAAGTCAACTTTTAAGAATTTCTTTTTCTCGGGTTGACATATTCATTGGGAATATATGTAATCTATTCTTCCTGCCATGTTCTATATATGAACATTTGTTTAATACACTTCAAACTTTGTCGCTAGACAACTCTTCACTACATATATAAACGTTTCTATGTTGACTATAACTTAGGGGTTTCTATGTTGACTATAACTTAGGGGTTTCTATGTTGACTATAACTTAGGGGTTTCTATGTTGACTATAACTTAGGGGTTTCTATGTTGACTATAACTTAGGGGTTTCTATGTTGACTTGATTTGATGGCTGTCCCCTGTCTTCTTTCTGTCTTGTAATTCAAACCTGAATTCCTTGTGTAATTCATACCTGAATTCCTTGTGTAATTCAAACCTGAATTCCTTGTGTAATTCAAACCTGAATTCCTTGTGTAATTCAAACCTGAATTCCTTGTGTAATTCAAACCTGAATTCCTTGTGTAATTCAAACCTGAATTCCTTGTATGTTCCCCCCCTTATATCGTACAATTCTGCACCCTGTTATTCCCATATCTACTGGTTTTATACAAATTTTTAGAATTTTTCTGGAATACTCTGTTAGTCTTGATTTTCTTTTACCAAATTAGATGTTGTAGACCTTTTTTTAAATTGATGACTTTTCTCTTTTAGCTCAGACCTTTTTTAAATTGATGACTTTTCTCTTTTAGCTCAGACCTTTTTTAAATTGATGACTTTTCTCTTTTAGCTCAGAACTTTTTTAAATTGATGACTTTTCTCTTTTAGCTCAGACCTTTTTTAAATTGATGACTTTTCTCTTTTAGCTCAGACCTTTTTTAAATTGATGACTTTTCTCTTTTAGCTCAGACCTTTTTTAAATTGATGACTTTTTCTCTTTTAGCTCAGACCTTTTTTAAATTGATGACTTTTCTCTTTTAGCACGACAGAACATTGGTCAGAATAGTGCTTACAGTGAGGGAAGTAAAATTAAAATGTGCAGTTGATAGGTTCGATAATGGCAAAAGCATAGATATATTCATTGACAGTTTTATAGCAATTAGAATTTCTTTAATTGTTTTTGTGGTAGAAAACTGGTCCAAAGAAAACTAGTTTATTAGTCTTATATGGGCTGTCTGAGAGTTGGGTAATTTATAATTTGTGTAGAGCCTCAGTGAATTTTTTTTACCATTGGCTCAAAGCGTTTTCAATTTGTCTTGTTGAATAGAGTTTCATGATGAGTAAAATCAAATGGCAGAAGAAGGGATTTTAAGGTAATCACATTTTTGGTGCTTATTATAATTGTTTATTACATAAAGTGTATTTGGAGACAGTCACGGGAATTTGTTCCTATGCAAATTCAAACCATCGTCCAGATAAGGGGTATGTTTTCACCCTAATGCTGAACCGCTGTTTAATAGTTTAACGAGCAGTTAAGCGACAGGTTGGACCAAGGGGGGAGGTGTGTCGCCCCCTTGTCAAAGTCTCTTCACTTTTGGTTTCTGGCCACATCAAACTTTTTTTCTTTTTTCTTTTTCAGGAAGTGAAGGCTGTCTACCGATTGTTATGTGAAGTGTGAGACTCGATTCTGGGAAGATGGACTTTATTATTGTTATCAGTCAATCCCATATGTCGAGTGTTAGTTGTGACCTCTTTGTGGTGGCAGACGCATGCTTTGAGGGGGAAGGAAGAGCTATGCTTTTTCTTCACGCTTATCACGTGCTTCTGCTTTAGCTGCTGCTTTGCTTACTCTGGCTCAATCCCCAGGGAATGTTATAGGAGCAAGGAGCCCTCTGATCTATGTGAGCTCTCAAGTTCTGGTGGCATTTGCCGTTCCTCCTGCATTCGCCCCAACCCTTTAGAGGTTGGAGGCTCTTCTCCATTTGCCTGCCATTGATGATGAGTGTAACCTAAGGAGGTTTTGGTCCTCTAAAGTCTTGCAGGTACAGTAGGCTAATCGTCATTGTTTCTGATGGTGTCTGCAGTGCTTCCCCTCCCTCGGGCAGGGAGGATCATTTCCCCGGTGGCAGGGGGTTACTTGTACATCTATACCCAGTCACCCATCTCCCTCTTTCCCCTGTGCTTCACCTTGACTTCTGCTTTGGGGGTTCTGGGGTTTCGCTCCCCTGTAAATGTGACTCTCCCTCCACGAGACATTATTCCCCAGTGTTGTGGTTCCTGTTATAGCAACCCCTGTGGTTTCTTCCCTTGGGGAAGAGTCGTCTGGGTCTCTCAGACTCTGACTACTGTGCTTTTAGTGCCTGAATGGAGGGTGGGAAACATGCACGTTCTTCCTCGTCGTCCTCTTTGGTTTCTGACTATCAACTTCTTAGATGAAGAAGTAGAGAAAGTCTTGGTAGCTGTATGAAGGGCTCCTTATTGACACTTCAGTTCCCAAGGGCCAATGCAGAGGTCGAGGGTCACGACCTGTCATCTGCCCCATTTGAGCCAGGCTTGGGTCCCTTGCTACCAGAATGATGCTATGGCTCTGTTTTTAGGCCCACAGGGCTGATGTACGTGGCCTGGGTTGTGACTTTTGGTCGCAACTTTGATCCTCGGTCCGACTGTGACTGTCCTTATGTTCTGGACTGCCTCTATAGCCAAGTGGTACTGATGCTTTTCCGGCACAGTGTGTTGCTGCTTACTACCCTCTTCTTCCCATTGTTCCTCTCCCCTTTTCTCTTTTGCCAAGAGTATACGCATCCATTCTTCCAAGAGCCCTTGCTTTGCAGGCATAGGTAAGAGGGAGTTTTGAGTGGATCCGCAAGAGAATCCCATAGGGTGACGACTTTGTGCTTTCAGTGAATCTGAAAGATCCATACTTTACCTGTGCATTAGATCATTATTATGCTTCCCTTCTGTAATGGTTTCATATGCTATTTTCGTGTCTCTGGTCTTCAATCTGGGTACTGCTCCTCAGGAGTTTGTTCAGATGATATTCTGGGTAGTAATTTAGAGACCCCTTTGTGGAATACAGTACATTCAAATGTGGATGTATTCCTCCAGTCGGTGATCCTGTTCTTCATATGTCGGTAGTGACATGATTAACTTTCCGCTTTCGTCATATTGTAATTGTGATAATTGAGGCGAAGTTGAATTTCTTACCCAAGCTGAGGTTAAAACACTTGGCGATGCTGGTAAGTTATATTTGATTACACAAAATAATCTTGGCTACTGTTCTGCACTTGAGGAGCTGGTACGGTACCTCAAAAGCAAGTGTTTTTGCACGAGATCTCTTCAGGTACTTTTTGAAGAATCTGCTTTGTCACCAAGGATTGCCATCCCTCGTGCTGATGGGAATAGGACACTTGGGTAGATCTTGCCTCTTGGCTAAAGAGGAACCCTTGTATGAGAGTCCCACTACTTTGCGTCTTGACATGCAATGGTACGCATATGTGTCACGGGTTGCCGCACACCATAACAACAGGGTTGTCATATTTGTGGTCGGATGAAGCAACTACTTTGAAGTCCTGGAATTAGGAGTTGTTGTAGTGCTACAAGCCTTCCAATAACGTTGAGACTCCCAGTTGGTTGCTGACACACCACCACCATATGTGTAGCTCTACAAGCTGAGAAAGCAAATGCATTTCTGGACATTACATGCCAGGGAGTTGTCAGTTGGGAACATTCCTGGCAAGGAGAATGGTCTGGCAGAATCAATTTAGTTGCCAATGGTTATAGTGATCCCTACATCCAGATATAGCGTATAGGCTTCTGGTTGGTTGGCTCTACGGAAATCGACTGGTTCACCTTACAGCTAGACAATAAGTGGCCTGGGTTTCCCCTTATCCAACCCCATGATCTATTCATAGTTGCCTTCCAACATCCATGGGATCACTTAGATGGCTACACCCTGTCTGCATTAAACCCTATTCCTTATGCTAATCTGTTGTGTGGGATTAGACCAGTACTCGTTGATTTGGGTGGCTCCCAGATGGTCTCATGGGAATGGTTTCCTGCTCTGCTTTGTCGAGATCCCAAACGAACTCTTGGCCCTCAAGTTGGATCATTTCTACACCAGATCGCAGAGTTCCAGTTCTTCCTGGCTGGGAGAAGTGCTCATTTACATGTCAAGACTACCCTCAGACTTGAGCTTGGTCTTCTGATGGCAGGGGATAGAACTCTCCTCAGCCTTGCTGTTTTTAATACCTTGTCCAAGCCTTTGTACAGACCTCGGTCAAGGTTCTGACTCGCAAGACTGTCTTTGCTGGTCGAGGTCGTGAGTAAAATCCCACCCTCATCTTTGAGGAATCTTTCAGGTCTGATGGTGGGGGTGTGTATGCTAGACCATATTCACATCCTTTATTCTGAAGGAGTACCCACAAGCCCCTTGACGCATTTATGCTTGGTCTTGTGGTGGCTGCTGAATTAGTGGTGTAACTAGCCCACGGCCCTTAGGGGACAGTAAGCATCTTGTCTGTAGTAATGTATAGGTGTAAGTCGGGAATGAAGGCTGAATGACTGGCACTTCTCCATTCTTTCTGGTCCTATCTTAAAATCAGTGTTCCGTTCTAGATCTGACTTCATGGCAATGAACTTACTTCTGAGTTCCATTTTTTAGATCTTGAAGTTGTGTCCTCCCTAGATGAGGGTGAGGTTTGTGGAATATATACTCTTACGTCTTCATGTGCCAGGTGTATCATTCTGGACCGAGTTCCCCTTCATGGAGAAAGGATCTATCCTTTGACCACAAATCAGTCATCTTGGACAGGCCTGGTCCTACCACCCAATTCATTCCAATAATGAGTAAGCTTCCTAAAGGATGGTGGTTTTGTATTAGCGTAAAAACAAATCACAATTTTTTAAATTTATTTTGAGTTTTTCCTACCTATACAAACCAGAGTTATATAGATTATATTTCCCTCAGTAACCACACCTCTGTCATTTCACTTATGACTATTGGTTTCCTGATGTCATTTGTATTTTCAACAGTTTTGAATGTTGTTATGACCAATAACCGTGATTTCTTTCCTGGGTTTTCCTCAAATTCCTGCCCATTTCAAAGTCGTCGGTGAAAGTATTTGATAACTTATCTATCGGCCTGCGTTGTGTCCTCTGCATTACATATAATAAGCAGGAAGTAATGTTCATTATTGTAACCATTTCGACCTGCTTTGCATTTTCATTTCTATTGCAATTTCTTTCAATATTTTTTCTTGACAGTTCTTATCAACAAGATCTATTCTACTGGTCATAAACTGGTTAATGAATCTCACTCATTCAAAATAAGGGAATTATTTGTTAAATATCTTTTAAGGTATGGTTACATCTATACCTTTGTTTTATTTTTCTGCACGTTGCTGCTTCCTTACTATGTTCCTAAGGCCTGTAGGAAACTGCTTCACCGAGTACTGCTAATAATGGTTGCTTTTTCTAATTCTGAAGAAGTTTATTAAAGGTTCCTGGACTTGGTAGCCTTTTGCTACTGTTGTTCAGTTTTCAGCTTCTGGACCTTCATTCTCTAGTCTGTCTAAGTGTACTGTTTTTGCCACCTTTCTTACAGCTTGGCTTCCAATCTTTGCTATAGTGCAACTGCACTGTTTTCACTACCTTATAGCTGGGTTTCCAACCTCCTGATGTGTGGTTCAACTGTGCATATTGCTACTGTACTTACAGCTAGGTTGCCAATCTGGACCTCTGACCCCCTAGTGCACTTTTTGCCACCTTTCTAACTAGGTTTTCCAACCTGTGGACTTTTACTCTAGTGCAATTGTTCTACCAGTTGGTTTTCCAATCTCTGGACTTCTTGCAAGAGCCAATTTATATCCCATGGTGGTAACAACACTAAATTTCCTGCTAAGTGAACATCGTTGGAAGAGACTTATTGTTGTGATAAGTCTCTCCTTAAACCCTAATCAGATTCTGTAACACCTGTGACTTTCTCCCTAATGTTGTATTGCTGATAGCTTTTATGTTTTAGCCTCAGTGACTAACTGACCAGATATAATCTTATGTACTTTCAGCCATTGTGTGTAAAATAGAAAATATTACAGCACTAAAGTCCATTTTCAATTTGAGACTGTGCCAGTTGATTAAGGTATGAATTAATGAAGATCAAAAATGAATAACAAATAAAATTGATCTTTGATTAAAGGTACTGCCTTTAGTGCAAGCTGTTTGTTGCTAAATTAAGTATAGACAGTTCAAACTAAATTTGCTTTATATAGTGTAGGCAATATTGAACAAGCTAGTGCTGCAACAAACAGCTTGCACTAAAGGCATTTTTTTAAGGGAGAGTCCTTAATGAATACTGATCTACATGTAAAATAATAAAGTAAAATGTGCAAGAGGATATAATAAAAATCAAAAATACACATGGTAATTTTATTAACATCTCAAATACCTTACAACAGTTAAAATGCCTATAAGCACCTCTTGGGTTGCATGGGGCAGGGAGTGCAGTGTGGCCACCCACCTGAAGAGGAGGAAAAAGGAAGAGGAAGAGTTGATGGAGAGGTATGGGATCCCAGACACTTCTTTTTCATAACCCCCTTCTCTCTCTCTCCCTCCCTACCCCCTTTTCTTATTGACTTGTATGTATGATTCTTTCCCTCAGTGTCTCTCCTCTCTCTCTCTCTCTCTCTCTCTCTCTCACCCAGGTCTCTGTTCCAACAAGTTTTATCCAGACGTTCAGTTCTTTAATTTTGGTCTGGAATACAAGGCCTTTAATATTGCCATGTTAGGTGGTAGAATTGGCTTGCTGGAATATGATGTTTTAGAGTGACCCTTAAATAGTTCAAGTCAGTAAGTTTCAAGTGTCCATCAAAAAGGGCTTAGTCATGTTCCTCATAAAAAAATGGTGAAATAAGTTTCGCATTTAAGAATCATGAACTTTCTCATAGTGAGGTTACTTTGATCCAATTATTTTTGGTACAGAAGTTTTCTAATGAATAAATATCAGAATTTAACCTGTGATATTATTTCTGTAGATTATTCAAATGCAAATCTAGAAATGGTGGTAACAGAAAACACAAGAACATGATTTGGTATATATTTACATGAGAAAATAACAGACTTTACATGGATAAGGAAATATTTAAAATCCTTCATGTTTCCCAAAGGAACAAGAAAGCACTGTCTCTAAGACTTAGCAAGATTGTTTTTTATTATAAAAAGAGAAAATGAAAACCCAACCAAGGCCCACCCCAGGTCCCACCTAGTAACAAATGATTAAAGCAGTTTTCATTCTTTAAAAAAAGGTGTTACTAGGTCCTTGAATGTTTTCATTTTCTCTTTTTTTTTTCTTTTTTTTTTTAGCAATTTATTTTCATACACAGATTCACATAGCATAATTATAAACTGCTTATTTTACTGCTTACATTCTAACCTTAAATATCACTGGTTGAACAATCTTTTAAGAAACTCAAACAAAACTTTAAACTACATTTTTAAAATTTATTTTAAATTTTCTACTAGTCTTAAAATTTCTTTGGTTGCTAAAAAGGCCACATTATATTCAGAAGAGATAAGATACAAAATTTTTATCTAAAATATCATCCTCGGTCAAATGCAAGTAAAAGTCACTTCAATAAAATGGTATCAAAAGACCTTAAAGTATTTCTCGCATTAGCAGTAATTGCTGAAATATTTCTATCCAATTTCCATTAAAAATTGCCCGAAATCCGTAAACACCAAAATGTACAGACAGAGACACAGAACATTTCATGGGTCACACGCATCCATCTCTTGAACCATGAGAATTTTCCAAAGAGAACCATAGCCAATATTTGACCGAATCCTATGCGAACCTCTTACGCTCGACTTGTAACAAATCCTGAATAGAAGAACCATGGTATCGCCAAGTGCCTATCAGAGCTATGTGAGGAAAACATCATCAGCTGAATACAGTATGAAACACTTGTGTAGGCTTGCCATTGTTAATCGGCATTTCAACTCCCTTTCAGTTTTTTAATATGGAATGCTGATGCCCAGGGTATATGAGTCACCTCTGTTCAACAAATAAAGTTTCAGAACCAATTTAAGAAACACATTTCTGAGTATTATGAAGTAAATGAATTCATGACAAATCAATTAAATTGGTTTTGGTTCATCATGTAAATACAATAATTTTGTAACTTTATCTATGTCCCAAGGAAGAAAAATACAGTACAGTACAGCAAGGTACAAGAATGCACAGTAATTACATCGGGGTCCAGACACCTACTGTAACTTCTCAAATGTTTGATCACAAAATTGAAGATCTGCTTCCAATAATTCACTACGTAAGTAGTTTCATTTGAAAGTACCAAACTGTATATTAATGCCCATCAGTTAGATCTACTGAAGTTTGGCCAAACAATCTATATTTCATGGTAGTTAAGTCCAAAATAAAGTGAACTATACAAAAAACCTGACAACGAAACATGGTCATCGAGTTACCAAACTCCAGAAAATGTCGATACAAAGAATATCTATTGAAAGAAGTAAAGAATCACCTCTTGCATATGTTCTGCAAAGAAAGGGCTATTCATCAAACCTGTCCGAGATGTGAACTTGCTGTTAGATTAGATATAATCTTTACATTATTGCAGTGAAGGAAAGTTGATGAAATCACATCCAAGACAGAGTACAATATCCTACATTGAAAAATTGCCTTGGCATCTCAATGCGATAAAATCTGAAACTGTATCATAAAGAAAAGAGAACCCACGTGAAATAAAGGTAGCAAAAACATACTGCATATATGCAGTGTAACATGAAAAAGGTGCCATCATACAAAATAAGTTAATGTAAGTCATTGTGAACATAGATCAGTTCTTCAGGGAAATTCTCAAACCAAGGAAAGAATTCTTTAAGTATGAAAGCAATCAGGAGATTGACTGGCACATGCCTAGTTCAAAGGATTATGCAACATTTCCTAGATCTAAAACTTATAGCCCTACTACGTAAGAAAAGATTATGATGGTATGACAACCTTAGAGGATTTTTTCAAGTACATAAGGCATAACCTGGAGCAACCTCATCTTAGAAATCAAAACTCGGAAGCTTTTAAGAGAGACCTTGGAAGACTTGGGAAGCCAGTATAAGAAACTGTCAAACTAAGGTAATGAGTAGTCTATGTACTCGAGTACCAAGAAAACTTAAAATTTCATTTCTAAAAATGATTTTGGATTACAGACTGCATATATGGAACCAATGAGGTTTTATGAGTCAATCCCACAAGGATATGAGGCTAAGGATGCACGAGGACAATACCTGTGCTAGGAAATCAAGAAATGCTACTTTTCCAGTGCTGTAGTTCCCTCCTAAACCTCTATTAGGAAGATGCAATAAGAGGAAATACAAAGAGAGGCAATTCCCTAATCAAACACCACTGTAAATTACAAACCTTCACATTGCCAACAGTAAACCAAACTACGAAAAAGACCCAACCTCTCATCACTATACCTGGCAAATGTGGTGTACATGCATAAATACTACAAACGGAAAAATTGATTCTATAAACTCAAGTTACCTTAAAGCTTGAAATGACCTTCAACTTTCCACTAACTAATAGGACTCCACCAACATAAAAGAATAAAAGTCCTGTCTATCGGCTTCTCTCTATGCAATTTTATAATCTAACAGTTCAACTATGGAGCATTTGGCATCCTTAATGTTGCAGATGCCAAAAAAAGGATCAGATGACCATAAAAAATTTCTATAGGATGTGGATCACTTCATCAATACTGGAGATTTGAGTACAGAACTAAGACAGATGTCAACCAACAATATCTGGTTTCTCATTGCCACTATCAATGTAGTTTCATTTATGGAATGAAAAGAGTGGCTAATTCATTAGATTAACTTTGATATAAAAATATCAACAAATACACTTCTACCTTCAATATTTCCTTTTTAAGTATCTGTGTGTATGACCAATCAAAAATGGGAAACCAGACTCAATACTTATTTCCAAAGAAACAAGGAAAAAAATGAATATGGCAATTAACTTATTGTCAGAATTCATCAAAAAAGGCTATCTGCCACTAGAATTATTTAAGAAAAGCAACGAGAGGCAATTCCTTCACAGAACACTGAGACAAACAGCATTCAAAGATAATGCCCTCAATAATACAATTCAAATGGAATTTCATTTCCTTTTGCTCTTTCTACACCTGGCTATCTGATAACCAAACTTTTCTTGTTACAATTTTCATCTCTCAATAAAGAACAAATGATCCACTAGTCAAAAGAAAGTAGGAAGTTGTCTTGGCAGTCAGGTGATAAAACTACTAAACCATTATTTAATCAGAAAACCTTTTTAAACAGCTTCAATTAAACAACAGAAGGCAGAGGATCCCCACCAACCTTCAGAATAAAATAGTCACTAAATAAGACTTAAAAGACTGATTCCATTTCAAATTAGCATCAATGGAGGCAGAAAACCACCACTGATATACTATTCATGCAGTTTTAACCTTCCTTTAAAGAATGAACATGACATTGGTTTATACTTGCAGCCATCCTGATTGGAAATGGTAATTAAAGTCATCATGGACACATGAGAAGTTCTTTTGGGAAATTCCCAAACAGAGAAAAGATCTCTTTAACCAAGAAAGCTCTTGTGAGACTGATAGGCACAAGTCTAGTTCAAAGAACTATACAACATTTCCTAAACCTAAAACCTATAGGCTTAATATGAAAGAGAAAAATATGATAGTATGACAAATCTAGAGTTTATTTGAGCACATAGGCCATAGGTGAAGCATCCTCATCTCAAAAATTAATACTCAAAAGCTTTAAAGACTTTAAAAAATAATTGGCATAGATAATGGGTATTCAACGACCTTGAGTACCGTACCAAGCAGTAAGGTAACGAGTAGACCATGAACTTGAGTACTGTACCAAGCATGGCGTAACAAGCATTAAGGTAACGGGTAGACCATGAACTTAAGTACTGTACCAAGCAGTAAGGTAACAGGTAGACCATGAACTTAAGTACTGTACCAAGCATGGCGTACCAAGCAGTAAGGTAACGGGTAGACCATGAACTTAAGTACTGTACCAAGCATGGCGTACCAAGCAGTAAGGTAACGGGTAGACCATGAACTTGAGTCCTGTACCAAGCATGCTTGAAATTCTTTCTTAAAAAATGAATTTGAATTAGACTGCATATATACAGTGTAACATGAAAAGGTGCCATCATAAACAATATAAATAAATCATGTATGGACTTTTTATAAAGTGCTACATTCCTTTGCCTTCATGTTTACTGTATAGCCAACAGTGGACACCTTTCAAAGCCAGTAGTTAATTTCTGTAAAAATTGGTTCACCGATTGCTTCCTAAGGGTATTTTCATTAACCTTTCGCTGTTTTTGCAAGCTTTTCAAAAATAGAGTGTCTACTTAGCCGACAGTTTCTTGACTCAAGACTTTTTAGTTTGTTCCAAGGCAAAAATACCTCATTATGCTTAGCAGTTTCTTTACCTCCAAGGGTACATCATACAAGTGTTTAAATCCAGATAGGTAGGTGTCATCACTTTACCTGATTCTTAGTTAACAAACCAGGTGTTTTGATATTTTGGCTACTCAACTTCATTCTGATGCTGACTTGTTCAACCACCAAAGCTTACATTAACACTTGCAACATATCAGTGTCATGCTGGCAACTGGGAAGCTGTACACTCTTGAGGCTTCTTTCTTTGGTGAGGAGACCAAGAGAAAGAGGAGAGAGAGACAGATGGCAATTTCATATTCAATCACAACCAATATGAATGTTTAATGAACTTCCTTTCTCAGTGATGACAGATGAGGCTCTTTGAAAAGATTTTGGAATCACAATTATAAAATTAAATCCCAAAAGATAAAACTGTTTGTCCTCTCTTTTAAAGTCTAATGCTTCTTTATAGTTTGAAAAGTTGAGCAAGATTCTTTAACCGACTGTTTACTGTTTCAACAAACGGTTAGAAATCATATCCGAAAGGCTGGATTCAAGATAAAACTCTCATTTGAAGTATTCAACCACAAAAAGAAAAATGCTGGAAAAGGCAATTCAAAGCTTTAATCTAATCTTGGCTTGTTGGAAACAAGGAAAGGAAAAAATTTTCCTAATTTAAAAGGTTAACGGAAGTTATAACCTTTTATAGCTCAAACACAAAAGAAAACAAGAAAAATTACAAAGAGTGAAAGGTTAAGGGAACTTAACCATTAAAAACAAAAAAGTCTTTCGTACCTCTTGAAGGTAGGAAGACTAGACTACATCAATTTCATTGTTTAAATGTAGACCAATGGTTGCCAAATCCCTTAATAGAAATCTTGCAATTAGTGCATGGTACAAACTAACTATGGAGCATAAAGTTGAACCCTAATAAAACTCAAAGTATAATTGCAAGTAGGTTGAGGATAGTGGCTCCTTAACCCTTTTACCCCCAACGTATTTGGAACTTTCCAACCCTTAACCCCCAGGCGTTTTCTTTTTCAAGCACATTTTGCAATATATATCTTTTTTAAATTGCTCCAACAGCCTTAATTTTTGTCATGGAGAGGTCAGGTTGGTCTCATTCTTTTGGAAAATACCTGAATTTTCTCATAAAGTTATCAAAAATATGCAAAAAAATGTAAATAGCAGTTTTTTGCAAGGACGTACCGGTGCGTCCATGGGGGTAAAGGGATGAGTTTTGTGAAACGTACCAGTACGTCCATTGGGGGTAAAAGGGTTAACATCCAGATCTCTACATTGGCAAGGTCTGTTAACGTTATATGGATTATTTTCCCTGTTGGAGCCCTTGGGATTGTATCATCCTATTTTTCCAACCAGGGCTGCAGCTTAGCTGGTAATAACAGCGATATTGATGTGGCGAGGAGGGATATAGGTGCAGTATATAACTCAATTAAGATCAGGTGTGATTCTTGATTGCAAATTCACTTTTGAGAAAAACATTTAGTGTTTCTTAAATTGCACACCAAAAAAATTGGCTTCTTGAGAATATCTTTTATGATTTCCAGTGATTAGTCTATCGACAGGGAATGTTTTAATTCTTTCCTTTTACCATGATACAGTACTATTGTCCTGTCTGGTCTTAAGGTGCTGACTTTCATATCAATTTGTTGGACAATAACTTGGTATATTAAATTCATTATTCCTGATCTGGATATTCCCTGGGAACTTTGTTGAATTACTTCTTTATGCATATTACATAGGATTCTTCTTTTACATTCAGATCTTCCCAGTCTGTACCATCTTGTATGTAGTACTAGGTGATGTATTTTGCACATTTAGAAATGTTTTAAATATTCAAATAAGCCATATATTATCCTCCTCCTAATATCTGGATTCTCTCTAAACCTCAGGATCAGAGACCCAAGGGGGAATCGATTAAAAAATAATAGCTTCTGGTTGGCCCGGGAATCGAGCCCGGGTCCGAGAAACTGAGGTGACGGTGAAATACCATCTAACCGTTAATTCTAACAGCTTTGCCTTCGCCATCAAAAAGGCTCAACACTACACAGTATTCTAGAAATTTTATTCCACCTGTGACCAGATTGTAGAATGACCTTCCCAATCGAGCAGTTGAATCAGTGGAACTTCTTAAGTTTGAATTTTTTACAAATGGTTTTCTGTTGGACTCTATTGGACAGGTTGACTTAAGTCTTAAAATTATTACTGATCCATGCTGGAGAATTTAGGCTTGTAGCATCCTGCTTTTCCAACTAGGATTGTAGCTTGGTAGTAATAACAAAATGTCAGGAAAAACAATGAAAAGAATTCCACATCGTGTATCTGGGTCTTGAAATAATAAGTCACAGGAACATGAGAAAGATTATCCAGGAAGATTTCAAAGAGTCTATTGGCACCCTGAACAAAAAAGTTAAGGATATTGTCCCTTAACTAGTTGTGACAATTTCAAAAATTGAACCCTCCTAAGAATCAGAGAAGCAGTAATGCTATACTGTACTTTAAAGTGAAGTACCATATAGCTTTTGAAGTTTTACCCACTTTTATCAACTGGGTATGAGAATACCTCCTTGCTTTTTTCAAAATTAGGACATTTTACTCTGAAGAGGACTATCCGTCCATATGGAAAATGAGACAATTATCTTCTTTGGTAAAAAATTAACTACTTTGTATGCATATAAAAAAAAAACACTTTACTTCCGAGCATATTTCTTGAGAAGACAGACTGGACGTGAACTGTAAAAAAGAACGCTCCAAGTCTATGTGAGAAGAAACAAACACATGCTCATCTTTGGTTCAAAATGAACTGCTTCGTAAGCATATAAAAAAGGCATGCTTACCACCGAACATATTCTTTGAGACAACAGTCTGAACATGAAACGGTACAAAAAAGGGATTTTGACGAAGGAAAAATCTATTTCTGGGCGAGGGATCTGTGTCGCCCAGTGAAATGCTCCTTAAAGCACCATTTCAAAGGTATAAATACTGCTAAATATACCAGAGAAAAAAGTTGCAGGGGAATGCTAGGAATATATCCAGCTCGCTCACCCCTATAGGGTGTCGGAATTAAAACTGGGGCGAGTGATACCACTACCAGAGATCCCTTTCCAATTAGACTTCTCCCACCTCAAAATCCCCCGTTACTACGAGGTGTCGTTCAAAAGCTTTAATCTACAGTATATGTGAGCTTACGGAAGGTGGATGGTAAAACTAGAGACTCTCACTTATTTTCTCTAATTCTGCTTTATCTATCCTGAAACATCAAATTTTCAGGATTCAATTTAATAAAGACTTCAAGAAGTCTCTGTTATAACTATTGCAGTTGTCATCTTCATCAACTTTTGCTTATCTCTTTCTTAGAAGAGAGTAGAGGTCCCCTTTTTTGTTTTGTTTCATTGTTGATGTCGGCTACCCCCAAAAATTGGGGGAAGTGCCTTTGGTATATGTATGTATGTATGTAGAAGATTTAAGAACAATGTTTTTTCAAATCCATTAGATCATTACTTGAATGATAAGCAGATGACAAATTGAAACCAGTCATAATTTGATCTTCCAGAAAGGAGAGATGACCCTTAGATAGGTAGCACATAATGTTTGCTCTTTCTTTTCCCCCAGCCCTGGGTACATTAGGCTCTTTGAGGCGTCAATTTGAAGCCTCGGTTTTGAACGGTCGTCTGCTCTCTTAATTCTATCTGGTTGCATTTGTGTAACTTCAACTCTGCATTGTTCCAGCACTCACTTATTTCCAAGGACCAAGCCTATAGAATCCTATGAACCAACTAAGTGTTCTCTTCTACTACAATGGAACACTGAAATAACAATCTCAAATCAATAAAAACATTGGAAGAATGGGGGAAGACCTTAATAAAAGTTATAGACGTCCCCAGGTAATGAAATGGATTGTACTGGTATGATAAGATTTAGGCAAAAGGCCAGGAACTTGGATGGGTGAAGTCACTCAGCGGTATCACGAATACAGTCAACGAACCACTCTTGTGGATATCTCTTTTAACACAGTACCTAGTGATAAATACCCATTTCTAAGACAAAACTCAAATCAGTGAGCATGAGTTAACAAGAGCCAAGATTTTACAGCAGTAAACACTGCTTTTTACTTTGTCCATTTGGGTGGATGGATGGAAGTGAAGGAAGCTCTGGGTGATAGGAGGATAGATGTGAGAGAGGCAAGAGAGCGTGCTAGAAA
The DNA here is from genome assembly GCF_036898095.1 of Palaemon carinicauda. Lineage (NCBI taxonomy): Eukaryota > Metazoa > Arthropoda > Malacostraca > Decapoda > Palaemonidae > Palaemon > Palaemon carinicauda. The sequence continues at coordinate 1,879 of NW_027172053.1, read as the reverse complement.
TAGGAATGAATGGCGAGCAATTGTGACGCAGTTCCGGTAGGCCCTGCTGCTTCCTCCGGTGCCTTGGAAGACCGCAGAGGTAACAGCAGTAGGGGATTCAGCATTATGAAGCTTCATCTGTGGTGGATAACGGGGGAGGGTAGACTGTGGCACCCTAGCAGTACCAGCCGAACTCGGTTGAGTCCCTTGTCAGGCTGGGAGGAACGTAGAGAGGAGAGGTCCCCTTTTCTGTTTTATTTGTTTGATGTCGGCTACCCCCAAAATTAGGGGTGCCTTGGTACATGTATGTATGTATTATCTCTCTCCACATTTGTTCAAAACATCGGAAAAGTAAAGGAACTTTCACAATACACTAAATTTGTCTCAAAACTTGAGCCAAATGTGTTCTGCATACAAGATATGTCTGTTTATTTATCATTTCCATCAGTAGTTTAACTATAATCTTTTGTCTTTCTTTGTCTCAAGACATAAGGGGTGGAAAGATACAGGACTTTGAGCCAGTTTCTTTGTGAATAATAATAACAACTATCTCCCAAAAACATGGTAACAGTACCAAGCGTTCTTCGAATGCAACAAATAAACCGGGCATAAGAATGCATAAAAAGTAGTCAGCACAGCGACTAGATGAGACTGAAGGCCAAACATCCAGGGCTTTAAATGTTCCTGGAACAAAAACAGGAAACAAAGGACACAAGCCTTTTCTGGGATACATAGAACAAATACAGTGATCCTTATGATTCCTCCAAAGGTCCATAATACTCAACCAACAATGTTTCCTAGATTCCCAGACATCTGAAAACCCACCAGTTCAGCGACATAGCTAAGACAAGAACGAGACGACAACATGACACCCCTATTCAGAATTTCCTACAGGGCCGCTAAAGGTCTAAACGGCAATACTAACTATGGCCCGCAGTGTCCGACGCCCTGTGGACCAAGAGATCTCAACGCACCCGCAATATCGGCGAGTCTGTCTGTACGAATGGTGAAAACAGTTGACGAGTATTCCTAATGACAAATTAATAGAAATTCAATTCAATTATTGCAGCTACAGAATACGATACACTCTTTTAAAACCATTATACAAAAGTGGGTTTTACATTTCATGTGACTCGTTTAAATGATAATTTACAATTCATTTTACATCTCAGTTCAACTGAAAATAAGCGACATTTATATCAACCAAAGAAATGAAAAAACTTTCAATACTATTTAATTACAAAGAAATGCCATTATCCTTTCTTACTTTAACCACTAAGACTTAAAAATATTATCAACCAGACCACATTGGTTAGATTGCAAGTTGTAATTACAATCTTGCTACCCATTTATATGAGACAGTACATTTCTGTGTTCCTTAATGAGAACAAGAAGTATTTAAGCATTACATGTAAAGTCATATTTTCTCATGCAATACACATCAAATCATGTACATAATCATTTCTAAATTTGCTTAAAGAACAGAAATAGCACACAGGATAAAAATTACATATACATTCATTAGAAAAATTTCAGTACTAAAATAATTGGATCAAAATAGCTGCACACAATGAAATAAGCAAATGATTTTAACAAATGCAATACTCACTTCAGTAAACAATTTTTTATGAACATTATAGGTCCTTTTACTAAAGAACAAACTTACTGGCAACACCATTTAAGAATCACTTTACATACAATTTAACTAACAAGGCAATTAAAGATGTATTTCAGACCAAAATTAAAGAACTGAACATCTGGAGAAAACAGGTAGGAAAGAGACCTGGGTGAGAGAAAGAGTGAGAGAGAAGAGACACTGAGGGAAAGAATCATACACATAAGTCAATAAGAAATGGGGGTAGGGAGGGAGAGAGAGAGAAGGGGGTTATGAAAAAGAAGT
>NW_027172052.1:80000-89479 GCF_036898095.1 Palaemon carinicauda | reverse complement strand
AACAATCGATACACTAACTACCTCTCTCTCTCTCTCTCTCTCTCTCTCTCTCTCTCTCTCTCTCTCTCTCTCTCTCTCTCTCTCTCTCTCTCTCTCTCTCTCTCTCTCTCAGGATTTGGCAAACAAAAAATAAATAGAAGTAAAACAAAAATTAATCCTCCACAACGGCGTATAATGGATCACAAAGAAAAGAACCGTGTAAGAGGGCATTAGCAGTGGCTTACTAATGTCTTTGCACAGGAAAACATACATTACTGAGAGCAGATCTGTAAATATATATTGCTTCACAGGGTCTTGTAAATCTGTTGGCAAAGAAAAAATTTTCCCACAACGTGACGTGGGCACTGGAGAAAATCGGAGGAGGTTATAGGACCAAAGAAATTCAGCAGGAACGACCAACTGAGCACTATACACCATTTCAGCTGCTGAGGCATCCAGGGCGTCTTTAGGAGTGGTTCTCAGTCCCACGAGGACACAGGAAAGCTAAGTAAACCAGTTGAAGACATTGCAGCGGGATATCAAAGCTGCTTTGTGTGTGTTTGATGAAAGCGTTCAACCATTCCGTTAGCCACAGGGTTGTAGTTGATTGTCTGATGTAGGGTGATGCCCAGGAGATTCGCTAATGATCTCCAAAACTGAGGGGTGAAAGTGGCACCCCTGTCAGAAGTAATATGCTGCTCAACAATACCGAATCTTCCTATCCACCCTGAGAGTAAGGCAGATGTACATGAGATGGATATTGCAGTTACTATGGGAATGGCTTCATGGCTATGAGTGGAGTGGTCAGGGATAGTAAACAGGTAACAATGTTCTTGTGATGTAGGTAGTGGACCTAATCGGTTAACTTGAATGTGGGCAAAATGACACTGAGGTTGAGAAATAGGCCCACTCCTGAATCAGTGTGTAGATGTAGTTTTGAGGTTTGGCATAACATACAGGCATGGATCCAAATAAACTTTGACTTCAGTAGCTGTGCAATAGTTCCACAAAAGGGATGTGAAAGGCCATGAATGTAATTAAGCACCTGTCGGCAGATGGAAGCAGGTATCCATGGTCGTGGTTTACCAGTACTGACTTCACAGAAAAGGATTATGTTGTAGTCGTCAAGGGTGATGTCTTCACAATGAATGAATTCACAGGATGTCCTATATGCTTGACGTGCTGCATCTTTTCATTGGGCAACTGCCAAGTCGTTATAATTCAATCCCAGGTTAATGGCAGCCAATGTATTTTTTGATAGGGCATCGGCATCGGCATTGGCAACGGGATTAATTTTCCCAAGGAAGTGTTGTCACTTGTATTCAGCCGCAAAAGAAGGATGTTGCAGTTGATGGGCGGACCAGGCGTTAGACTGTCGAGTAAAGGTGTGCACCAGAGGTAAAATAGACGGATTCTGGTATGGACAGTTTTCTACTGAAGAAGACCAATGGGTAGGGCAAGCCATTGACCCCCTGCTCGAGGACTGCACCAACAGAGACATTGCTGGTATCGGTGGAGAAAAGGAAAGGTGCAGGTGGCAGGGGAAAAATGTGAGCAGCAGCGGTTGATAGGGCATTCTTTGCATTGCAGAAGGCCGCTTCTTGAAGGGGACACCACTTCAGGTGATTTGGCGTGCCCTTTAGGGAGGGGTAAAGGGAGAAAAGAGTGGTGGCAATGGCTGGCAAGAAACGATGATATTAACTGATCATGCCAAAAAATTCTTCCAGTACTTTGCCGGTTGAGGGCATGAGGATGTTTTGAACGGCTACTACCTTCTCTTGTAGGCTGCTAAGCAGGTTGCGTAGGTAATGTTCTATTCCTCTCTGGAGGAATAGAACACAAGTATGTCGCACCAGTAACATTCACAGAAGGGGAGGTCCCCTACGATGCCATCCCTTAGGCATTGAAAAGTGGCCCCAGCATCATGAGTGACAAAACACGAGTAATTGAAGGTGTATGTATTGAAGGGGGTGGTGATGTAGGTCTTGAGATGTTTTCTAGGGTCATAGGCACCTGATAATATCCCTTCAGGAGGTCGAGCGTGGGAAAAAAACCTTCGTTTTGGGCAAGTAGGAGGTCACGTCGACAATGCTTAGTGGGTGGTAGTGATCTCATTCTGTCTGCATGTTCAAATGCCTGTAATCACCAGACGGACGAAGGGAGCCATCTTTCTTCAGGATGAAGTGTAAGGGTAACGACCATGGTCTGGAGGCCTTTTGACAAAGGCCCCTTTCTTCCATCTCAGTGAATGTTTGTTTGGCAGCCGCCAAACAATCTGGTGCCAGACACCTGAATCTGGCAAACACTGCGGGCCCCATTGTCTTGATATGGTGATACATACCAAGTTTGGCAGGAACCATGGCCATTTGGCTAAATGCTGGACAAAGACTTCCAGGTATGACGTAAGGAGGTGGACGTAGGATCCATGGTGCGCCGAAGTGGAGAGCAAGGTCAGAGCGGGTGGGTTGAAGAGGTGTCGGCAGGTAAGAGTCTGCGTTGACTAATCGTCTGTGAGCAACATCAACCAGGTAGGAATGGGAGAGGAAATCCGCACTGAGGATTGGTAAGATGACATCAGCGACGAGAATCTTCCATTGGTGTTTGTCACTTCCAAATGATGATATGAGAGTCTTGAACCCTTGGGTGGGGATCGCAGATCCGTTGACAGCTGCCAAGCAGACGTCATCTGGCTTAGACAGACTGCATCATATCCTGGAGAGTGGCCTTGGTAGAAGAGAACGGCAAGCACCCATGACTAACAAAAATTGCACGTGCATACCTGCATCATGCAAAAAGAAAATATTAATGACAAAGGAGGCCACCACCACAAACAATAGTTTACTTACGCATTCTTAGGCCAATGACAACAGTTTGCACATTTCTTTGCAGCAGGCCCAAATCTGTAGGGGTTGTAGCATAACTGCAGTCGATGTGCAACATTAAGTGGCTGTAGAGGCCGTTGGTTGGGGCGTGAGCAAGTGGTGGTGGGCGGCTTTGCCGTTGCTCCATATTGGTATCTGTATCCTTCCTCATTCATTTCATCTTCGATCGATGTTGAATAATTGAACTCTTCATCACGAGTCGAGGTGTTGATGGAGGTCTTGAAGGTGGTAAAGTGTCTGTCCATAAGGGCTTCAAGTTTGATCATCAGGTCCTTTATGGGAAAGGTATCGACATTGGGGATGGCAGCGCATACAGGTTCGGAGGTGTCGTACCTAAAGAGCGTGAATAAGTTCACTTGTAGAGGAGAGTTGTTTGCAACAAGTTGTAGGTGAGCAATACTGGTCATTCCCCTGAGAGCGAGTGAAAACTTTTGGTTCCTAACAGTTATTGAGAGACCTAAAAAAGTTTGTCTATACGGGCAGCTGGTGATAGCAAGTACTGCTCCAGGATGTATGTTTTGAGGGCATCATACACTGTTGGGGTATCCCCTTGGTCATAAAACCAATCAGAGATTTCCAGAAAAGTGTCCTCAGGGATTGCTGCAAGAAATAGTCTACGCTGGTGCTTGAGCAAGTCATACCCTCAATGCAAAATTGGACTACGGCAAGCTGAAACCAGGTGAATGCTTCTGTACTGTCAAAGAATGGTAGTTTAATGGGTGAGGCATTGATAAGAGAGTCAAGGTTGGAGGGCAGCATCATCAAACAGTAAGACACAGCTGTGACGAGAAAGGTGGGAGGGAGCTGGACGGAGTGTCACCAATGTGCAAGAAGCAGTTACTGGGAGGCAATAATTGAGAGGCAAGATGAATGCAATTAAACTGTAATAACCAGACATCAAGTTCATATACATGGATTTGCAAGCAAGAACGTCACAAAAATCCTAACAAATGAAATATGAGGTAGCATGATTACACAGGTTGGCCTATTAACAGTGCAGGGAAGAGTGAGGGATAAGATAAAAAAGCAAAACCATTACAGTGTATGAGCGTGTATGAAACACATACAGTACAATGGAGAATAAGAGTAACTAATAAAGTCATAGAACTATCAAAGAAGGAATAAAACATATATAGGAAGGAGAGTGATACAGATGGAGGTGCCTGGTGGGAGTAGGTGGATGGATGTAGTTAAAGAAGATCTGAGAGACAAACAATTGGCAGAGGACAATATGTTTTAAGATGATAGGGTAATAGTAATTTTGCACATCCAACAGAGGCAATACTGAAGAATATTTGTGATAGGTTGTTTATCATCGGGCCCCTCGCGGAGTACATTCAAGAAATGTTGTAGTCTTCATATCATAAAATCACATCTGTCACTCGATGAAAGAATGTGGAAGAGAAAACAGCACCTCCCAAACAATGCATAAAATCTTTCTTTCTGTGCAAGACCCAACTGATTTATGTCCTTAACTTCATCATATACTGTGGTGTTTCTTTGTCTCTATGTGACATTGTCTTCAAGTTATTGGATCAACACTCATTTAAAGGTTATCCTATTTTCATGGATGACTTTTACAATTCTGTTAGCCTCATGCAAAAGTTATAGGAGAATGCAACTCTTTGTAGTAGCCCTCTCCACCTCCTGAGATGGCATTCAGGAGGAAAGACAACACCTTCCTCGTGTGACAGTAGGATATCTGAGTAGTAAGGCTGAGGATAAAGGCATATGACTCTAACACCAAGTAATTTGACCATAATCAGGGGGTAGGAGTTCAAAATCTGATAGAAATGAAGAAATGAGCAACGGGAAGTCATGTTTTGATGTAGTATATCAACTGGCTCCCTTCTCTACTACAAAGAAGATGGGTGGCATCTCACTATCGCATTGATTCCCTTTTGTGTAAGTGGATGGAAGAATTGATGATTCTCTTCCTCCTTCTGTAATGCCTGTTAGTTCGGCAATGCCTCATATAATGCCATCTACTGAAGATCATGAGGATAGAGACACATTTTCTGCCTCCCACAGGGACATTCACGATCCTCATGTGAGAAAAAGAGGATCACAAAGAATAGGTAGTGTTGTGTGATCTATAAATGGTGTTTGGTATAATACAATCTTACAGTGCTATATCTAAGATTACCCTCTGGATCCAGCTTAACTGCTTCAGGAGATACCCCTCCAAGCAGAGGGGGTAGTGTAGTGTTCTTCAACCTTCCTAGAAATACTAGATCCTTCAGCCTGAAAGCAGTGGAAAAAAATCCTGAAGGATAAGCATAAAATCTTACTTGCTCAATATACAACAATTTCTTTTACTTCTACCTTGCTTTATTTGTATTACTGAGAAAGTTTATATAAACCTGACATCTCTTTCACTAATTCCTGATGATAACAATGATTACTGGTATAAATAATTATAGCTTTAGTAACCTAGAAAGACTAAGGGGCAGAACAACAACACCTAGTGGGCCGCAGGTTCCCCAGCCGTATACAATTGTTCTGTTAAACGACCTTCGTTTGACGCCACCAACATTCACTCAAAGTTGGCCTGGTAAGAAATCTTTTTCTTTTGATTCGACCATCAATACATAATTGGTCGAAAATTACAGGCTTCACTTCAGCTTAGCAATGAATTATTTGGATATGGAAAACCATAATTACGTAGAGATTGACAGAGCTGTTTTAATATTTCATGAGTACACTTCGGAGATAAGAGTAAATGAACATTATGATGATGATGAAACTCAAGAGGTAAGGATAAGCATTAGCATGAGTGAAGCAAATGAAATGCTTTGAAAGGTAAAGGCATTAGATTTAAACAAAGTCCAAGTGAAGTGGTTACAGATCATTATGACATTGCGTAAATTTTTTGTCCAAATGAGTGAATATTTAACTGAAGGTTGATTTACTGAATAACAGTGTGAAAAGCATTACTCTTAAAAGCATTTTTATAATTTTATCAACAGTTTGTAGATTTTTAGGACACGGTTTTTTAAAGAGTTTGGTTCAGTAAAAATCTAATTTTATCTGTGATTAAACTTATTTATATATACTTCCGACAATACAGCAATTAGGAAACTTTTCCGAGCTAAATAGGTACCCTTGGGAGTCGGTGATAATCTTCCTCACTGAAAAGAATTGACTATCGTACCATTGATTTTTAAAAGTGAAACTTTGCTTCTCGAAAAAAAAAAAATACATCGTTGTGAATTTTGGTTTATCATTAGTATGCTATACAGTAGTATAGTTAGCTTAATATAATTTTTGTTATATTTAAAGTATATTTTTACTGAAAATATTGCAATAAAGACTATTACAATGTATGAGGATTTAAAAAGAAAATGTAAAGAATAAAATAAAACTGTTCCTTCGCTTACTTATGTATAATGATGTAACATATATTCTCTTTTACACTTTAAGTGGCACCGAGACAGTTTTTGGCATGACCCTTGAGCATTCTTTTAATACAAGATTGACTGCATATTATATATTTATTTATCTACCTGTCTTTTCATATATACATACATATATATATATATATATATATATATATATATATATATATATATATATATATATATATATATATATATATACTGTATGTATATATAAATATATGTGTATATATACATATATATGTATGTACATATATGTATGTATATATACACACACACACACACACACACACACATATATATATATATATATATATATATATATATATATATATATATATATATATATATATATCTATATATATATATATATATATATATATGCATATATATGTGTATATATACATATATATACATATATATGTGAATAAATATATATATATATATATATATATATATATATATATATATATATATATATATATATATATATCATCAGCCATTACTAGTCCACTGCAGAACAAAGGTTTCAGACATGCCCCTCCACTTGCATCTGTTTATGGACCTTCTGTGCCCGTCCACGCCCACAAACTTCCATAGTTCATCGATCTATCGTCTTCTCCTTCTTCCTCTGCTTCTTTCACAATCTCTAAGGACCCATTCTGTTATTCTTAATGTCCACCTATTGTCTGTCCTTCTCATTATATGTCCTGTCCATGTCCATTTACTTTCATCACAAGTTGTTAAAACACCTTCTACTATTACTGTATATATATATATATATATATATATATATATATATATATATATATATATATATATATATATATATATGTATATATACATAACATGAATACCATATATATATATATATATGTGTGTGTGTGTGTGTGTGTGTGTGTGTGTAGATTCAATGCTCTATGCCTAGAGCTAGGAAAAATATTTCATTTAGCTAATTCCAAAAAGGAAGGCACATACGACCTGATAAATTGCCACCAAATAACTTTACTCTCAGTAATATATCAAATATTTACAATGATCATATTAGGATGAATAGAAAGTCAGGTAGACTTTAATCAACCAAGAGAAGTGGGTATTCAACCAACTGATCATATCCATGTAATTAACCAACTAATGTAAAAATCAACAAAATATGACAAACCACTAAGTATGGCATTTATAGACTATGATCAATATCTTGATTCTGTCAAAATATCCGCAATAATGAGAGACTTCATAGACAAGGAATAGATGAAACCAATTGAACATATCTATACACTCAGTACAGCAAACCTGAAACTACATAAAGATAGTTTGAACAGGCCGGTTGAGAAAATGTACGACTGAAATTCAATATGAGTAGAACTGATATAATATTCAATGGAAATGCAGTGACAACAAATAAGAGTTATGGATTAACCTCTAGGAATTTTTAATGAATATATGTACTTAGGAGACACATTAAGTGCTTCTTTCCATGGAAATTAAAAGAAAAATAAGCATAGAATAAAAAGCTTCTGGTAAACAGTCAAAGATTATGGAATGTAAAATACCACTTTCTCTAAAAAGAAAAGTATTTAAACAAATGGTCTTACCAGCTTTAACATATGCACCAGGAAACTTGGGGCCGTATTAAAGCCTTATAACATAATGATGGGAATACACTAAGAAACCGAAAAAGAGCAACAATGGGCATACATTACGAATAACAGATAATAGATGGAGAAAAATTGCGGGTGTTCACTGGCATATAATAGAAAGACCATAAACAGGTGCAATTCAAAGAACATGCCTGAAGACTCAGTCTGCATTGGACAAACAACAGATGATGATGATGATGACGATGACGATATATATATATATATATATATATATATATATATATATATATATATATATATATATATATATATATATATGTATATATATATATATATATATATATATATATATATATATATATATATATATATATATATATATACATATATATATATATATATATATATATATATATATATATATATATATATATATAAATATATTTATTCATGTATGTATATATAAATATATATATATATATATATATATATATATATATATATATATACATATATATATACATACAGTATATCCACATATATAAATATATATATACATATATATATATATATATATATATATATATATATATATATATATATATATATATATATCTATATATATATTTATATATACATACATGAATAAATATATGTATATATATATATATATATATATATATATATATATATATATATATATATATATATATATATATATATATACATATTTGAATATATATATATATATATATATATATATATTCTGTATATATATATATATATATATATATATATATATATATATATATATATATATATATATATATATATATATATATATATATATATATATATATATTCTGTATATATATATATATATATATATATATATATATATATATATATATATATATATATATACAGTGATACCTCTACATACGATCTTAATTCATTCCAGAAACTGCTCCGTATGTTAAAACGATCTTATGTTGGAGCAAATATTCCCATAAGAATACATGGTAATTTATTTAATTCATTCAGTCTAAAACCCATACTGTAATAAATCCTTAATAAATTACTACACATAATTACACATGACATTAATACAATACCTGTATAATAAATACATATTACAAAACAAAAAAAAAAAGAAAAATAATAATGAAATAATAAATAAAAAACGGGTTGTAATATAACACTTTACCTTAGCGACCGGCCAGCGCAGGTGTAGGGACTTCTACGCAGGAGAAGATGGAAGATCAGCGAGGAGGTAGGGATGGTGACTTTGTTTAATAACGTGTACGATAACTTGCACTACTACGTGAACTTTAACTTAACTTAGTTTATTTTTTTTTTCATTTTTATAATTTTTTTCTCTTACATGTTTTCTTTTCTTATTTTTAACTTTCATCACTTTCACTCGATTCGGTTTTCCTTTTCTTTGCTTCACTTTCTTTCTTTTCATCATGATCACTAGACCGTTTTAAAGATTTTTTAAAGAAACTATCGAGTGAAAGTTGATTACTACGGCTTTTGAGGATTTTTCTAAAATGCGTTAAGCAAACATCATTGAACTGCGCAACAACACGGCAACTCTGAAGTTTCTGTGGGTGATG
>NW_027172052.1:65000-75000 GCF_036898095.1 Palaemon carinicauda | reverse complement strand
TCATGCCACATTCTGCAAAATAATCTAGCAAACACTTTAGGAGTCACTTCATTTTCTGCCAGTATCATCTCAGCAGTTATTACATCGTATCCAGGGGCTTTCCATCTCTTTACTGTTTCGAGGATAGCTTCAACGTCAAACACACTGAATTCATTCATGAGCTCATCAAGATCTTCATCATCTTCAGATATATCAATCAAATTATTCTCTTCATATCTCCTTTTCATAATATCATTAAAGTGTTCCATCAAACGTTGTCTTTCTTCTGATGTTATAACAGATCCATCTCTCTTTTTGATGGATATATGCTTCTCCTTCTCTGCCCCTATAGAGAAGCCATTAATAAATAAACAAATAGATATGTATATATTTATATTTATACATATATATACATATATATATATATATATATATATATATATATATATATATATATATATATATATTTATATCTGTATCTATATATATATATATATATATATATATATATATATATCTACAGTATATGTATATATATATATATATATATATATATATATATATATATATATATATATATATATATATATATATATATATATATATCTACAGTATATGTATATATATATATATATATATATATATATATATATATATATATATATATATATATATATGTATATATATAATATATATATATATACATATATATATATATATATATGTGTGTGTGTGTCTGTGTGTGTCTGTGTGCGTGAGTGTGTGTCTGTGTGTGTTTCTCTTCCGGGATCCCGGGATCTCGCCCATTTTCCGACGGTAAAACCAAGGTCTATAGACCTTGGATTAAACAATCCCGGAATTTTTCTCATTGTTCCGTACCAATATTACTAGTAGTGGCTATTGAATATTATGTTGTTATTAATTATGTTATGACACAATGACGTGTGTGTGTATGTGTGTGTGTGTGTGTCAGAGAGAGAAAGACTCTCTCTCTCTCTCTCTCTCTCTCTCTCTCTCTCTCTCTCTCTCTCTCTCTCTCTCTCTCTCTAGCAATTAATATTTACAAATTTCTTAAGAAGTTGTTTTATGGTCAATTACTGAGATGAAAATCACAACAAATTTCGTAAATAAATATTACCTAACAACCAAACCCTCATTTTATTTTGCTAATATAAAATCATATTATCAACTGCAAAAAAGAATTTACAAAGTAATTTACAAAGTTGAAAATCATTACAAATTTCGTAGTAAAATATTACTTACAGACAGTCCACATAATTCTACTATTTATGAAATAAAAACTTTCCTCTTGTTATTGTGTCAACAGCAAAAAAGACATTCATTTTAGTTTTGTAAAATCTCTATATATACATATATATATATATATATATATATATATATATATATATATATATATATATATATATATATATATATATATATATATATATAATTAAATGTAATCCATTTTTCCCCATTATCAATAACATTTCAGTAAGTAGTAATAAAAGAAAATGCCTATAACAATATACACAATATTGTATTAAAGTTATATATATATATATATATATATATATATATATATATATATATATATATATATATATATATATGTATATATATATATATATATATATATATATATATATATATATATATATATATGTATATATATATATATATATATATATATATATATATATATATATATATATATATATATATATATATATATATATATATATATATATATATTAGGGACAATTAAGGACTGATTCGTGAGTGAGCTGCCAGAAATAAAGCAATCTGAGTATAAACATCAATATTCAAAAAGAATTCTTTATAGTACATCGTACATTATAAGCTACTTGCATTAATATTATATATTTACCATTCCATTATTATAATTGATTATCAAATTGTCAATTCAACTGAAAAAAAACCCAGAGACAACCAACCCCGAGGCTTTGCGTGGTGAACAAAATTGAAGAAAGAAAGACAGTAAAGTGCACATGAGTGTACTCTCATCATCAGGGTAATGGAATAATATACTACAGTGACCATGGCACTACCCTATACTTAAAAACAATGGTTGTATGGTTTAAAACCAGAGTAGCATTGAAAAATAAAGTCATAAAGGTAATTCATAAAGAATTACCGGGAAATCCCAGGGTCACGGAATTAGATGAAATTTTATTCCGGCGCAAAAATCATCCCAAAATGAGAAACCTAATATATATATATATATATATATATATATATATATATATATATATATATATATATATATATATGTAATAAATGAAATAGTTAATTATTACATGTTTAAAACACATGACGTAATATGTCATTGTGGATGAAGATGCTAGCGTGAGATTTGCTGTAGTCATATAAAATCATAACAGGATGTACTTTGCATCCCTCGGCAATGTAACATTTTTCTGAAACGTCAACACCAATGCATACCGTGTGAAAGATTGTGTCGTCACCGGATGCAGGTGTCTTCCGAGAAAGAATGTAAAGTTTCCATATTGTGTTTAAATGCTAAGACATCTAAGCATACGATATCTGTGATATCGATAATTTAGGCAGTTCATATCTATACTTCACCTGAATTGGTCATCCGACCAAACCAGCTCCACTCCTGTGATGGAGATGTTTAACACTGTTGTTTTTAGAGAATAAACCGATTTTAAAGTTACAAAGATGAACTTTATTTTCAAGACTTAACATCTCAAACAACACATACTCAATGTGTGCTTATAACAGTAGCACACTAATAAATGGTGGCAGCGCTTAAACTCTAAGACTCAGAGAAAGATCTTCAAGTAATTAATTATAATACTCTAAGAATTAGAGGAAGATCTTCAAGAAATCAAAAATAATCTGTAAAAACCAGAGAAAGATCTTCAAGAAATCAACGTTAATGAATCTACAATTTTGACTAAGTAACATAGTCCATCGAAATCTACAACATTTGATGAATGTTACACATACAAACTGATGAACTGGATCTTCAATCAACATCCTAGGAAACCCAAGGACTGACGTTCAACGCTTACAAAACATATCCAGGAAGCACTACATTCAACGGAAACTCGGACGATACATCGCTAACAAACATCAAGAGAGAGAGAGGATGTGACGACATCACACAGAACCATATATAAGCTAAGTACAATTTTCAAATTCATTTCAGTTTGGGCAGTGAAGTGTAGTTATCACGAGTCGTTAGTCGATTATTACCAGGGTGAGTGGTTTGCTAATCTTTTATTTTCCTTTCATTAAAGGAAACTGTGTTCAACTCCGAATTCTCATCTAGAATTTTTTCTCTCTTTGTGCTAATTCCTTTTTCTTTCAGAAATTTACAGGAAATGTCTTTGTGTTCCGTTTTCTTTCAGAAATTCTCGGGAAATGTCTTGGGATTAATAACATTGTTATGGGGAATTTTATTATAATCTTTGTCAGTGAGTACTTATGCGTTTACGCAGTGGAAGTCTGTATTCATATAGATATTTTAATAGAATTGCAAGGGGTCGAAGAGATAGGAAAAGAAATACAGCAGTCATGACGCCCCCTGTGAGCCCCACCCCTGGACCTAGTGGCGTAGGACAGATTAATCCTCTCCCAATTGTGACGCTTGTAAATGCCAGGTCTGCATCCTTCCTTTTCAGGGTCGAGTTAATGGGTTCTTGCCTCAAAATGCGGAGTCATGGATTTCATCCGTTGATGCCCATTTAAATGCCAAACAAATCGTAGACCCTTTTGTACAATTACAAGAAGCTAAAAGTTTTATAGATTTTTCTAAGGGGGATGCGAGTGCGTATTTAAGAGGTGTTTCATTTCAAGAAGCAGTTACCTGGGAAGATTTCAAAGTTAGGTTACGCGCGGTCTATGGGGGTGAAGAAGCCTTGGATGTAGTATTAACGTTAAGAAATACACTTAATCAAGCCACTATGAATCGGCTTAATGTTATTGAGAGAGCAGCTCTCATAGCTGATAGGCTTAATGAATATCAGGATATTTTAGGTAATTCCACTTGGGTTACTAGAGATAACATCTCCGTGAAAGATCTTTTACGATTAATGTGTTTAACTTGCATGACACTTATGTTGCCTGAAGCTTTAGTGCGGTGTTTTGATAAAAAGTTAACGCCTGCAAGTACGGAATTGGATGTATATAAACAGATAAAAAAACACATGGCTAAGTGTCCAGATCTCGATCCCGTGTTAACTCAAGTTTTTGCAAAGAATGAAACAAAGCCACAAACAGTGAACGTAGTTAATAATAGTCAAGTAACGGGAATGACGTGTTATAATTGCAAACGTCAAGGTCACTTAAGCGCGGACTGCAGAACAAAATTCTGCTTGATACATAATAGTTCGACACATTCATACAATCAGTGTTACTCGCGTAAGACACAACAGAATCCTAGAAATACACAGTCAATTCCAGTCAGTTCCATATGGAAATAAAAAGAAAAATCCTCATTTTAACAATAAGAAGAAACAACCAAATGTCAATGCAGTTCAGAGTCTGAAGCAAACAAACACTTTTTCGAATATCGCTGAGCCTGGGTCGTCAAACCAGACCTCGCAAGGTCAGACTAATTTTCAGAATGTGCAGAGCAAAGCAAATACCACATAGTTAACTTCAGAGGGGAAGAGAGTGATGTTGGGTCAAGGTCATTCATGTCAACATCAATAGTATTGAATAATCAATTTAATGTTTTATCAGATAATTGTGAGGCAATAGATTTTCCTATGAAACACACGGCCGAATTAAGTAAAACAGTGCATGCTCCCGTAGATTTGCAACGAATTCATACAATAATAAGCCAAAATGAGTTACGACCAACCTTATATGCTGTAAATTTAGAACACAAATCCTTTACGTTATTTTTTGACTCTGGTAGTCCACGTAATATCATGGATTTGAAGACACATCATTTGTTGTTTTCGAACTTTCCGATTGAAAAATCCGGAGTTAGACTCTTGGGTATAGGAAATAATGAATTAAATGTCATAGGCATAACTCATGTTCAATTCAAAGTCGGTAAACGCACGTTTGCCGATACATTTGTTGTTGTACAAAACATTGATATGTATCCAGCTGTAATTATAGGATACCCATCTATGGGAAATCAAAACATTATCTTAGCCCCTGCCAAGCACGGCGTGTATATCAAAGGGAAATTCTATAAGTCTTCTAATACCTTAAAATCAGTTTTGGATAAAAAGGAGACGACAAATGTAACCATAACGTACGTTGAAGAACCAATAACTTGTCTCACTAATAAAGAAATAATATACGCGACCCAGCAGAATTCTCGTTCACCCGTAATATCATCTAGCACGCAATCTATTGAGCCAAACGTACCTTCGAATATAATAGTGCAAATAAAGAAAACATTACCGGGATCTGAAATATTAATCCTTTCCGACACTTTGAAAACTAACGGATTGTCTGTCACACAAGCTATTTATACAGTAGGCTCACATCAACAATGTAATATTGAAGTCTGTAATCATTTAAATAACACTTTAGTAATTCACAAAAATCAACATATCTTGGATGTAGAAGTTTATAAACATCGTATTCTTACCGTTGCTGAAATCAATCACTCTCAATCAGTTGCGGATGAATCCCTTTTGCAATCTATTAAAAATAAAATCAATAAAGACATTCAGGACGAAAAAATTCAGCAGAAAATTTTTGGACTTTTAACTAAATATCATGATGTTTTTTCCACTACGGATGGATCCTTAGGGAAAACAGATGTGATCGAGCATCAAATAAGGTTAAAGGACAAGCAGAAAATTATCTATGTACCCTCGTACAGACTCCCTATGAAATTCCAGAATGAAATAAATGATGAAGTAGCTAAAATGCTAGAAGAAGGAGCCATTAGGAAATCAAACAGCCCTTATAATTTTCCTTTAATAGTTGTACGGAAAAAGATCGAACATGGCGTATCTGCGTCGACTTCCGTCGTCTAAACGAGGAGACGATCCCTGATCGATTCCCAGTGCCATGTACTGACGATATTTTGTCTTTGTTAGGTCAGAATAAATATTTTACCAGTTTAGACTTACTTAAAGGCTTTCACCAGATATCATTAGCAGAAGATAGTATCCCATACACAGTCTTCAGCACAGCCGGGGGACATTATGAATTTTTACGGATGCCTTTTGGTTTACGTTGTGCTCCTATAACATTTACAAGAATGATTAACATAGTGTTTGGAGACTTGTTAGGGGATATATTGCATGCCTATATGGATGATCTTGTAATCTTTTCCAACACCTTAGAAGAACATCTACGTAAGTTAGAACTAGTACTATAGAGATTAAGACAACATAACTTAAGGGTAAAGATTAGTAAGTGTGAATTTTTCAAAACAGAATTAATATATTTGGGTTTCATGGTGTCAAGCCAAGGTCTTAAAGTAGTCCATGATAAGGTGTCGGCTATACGTAATTTTCCCATACCTACTAATGTCAAGGGAATACAGCAATTTCTGGGTTGTAGTGGATATTACAGGCGTTTTATACGCAACTATTCAATAATAGCCGCTCCTTTAACTGATCTTACGAAGAAGGGCGTAGATTTCATATGGTCTGAGCATCATCAACAGGCGTTTAATACCTTGAAAGATGAACTGTGTAGTTCTCCTACCTTAAAATTTCCTGACTTCGGTAAGGAATTCTTCATTGCAACAGACGCCTCAGACTTAGGAGTAGGAGGGGTATTGCTTCACCAATATGATAAACAATTTTTCCCGATAGCTTTTTATTCTCGAAAATTGAGAACTTCCGAAAGTAAGTATGCAGTAATAGACAAGGAAGGGCTAGCTATTGTTAATTCACTAGTGCATTTTAAGTTCATAATTTACGGTTATCCCGTTAAGGTTCTTACTGACCATAAACCACTAACCGAGTTCTTTAAAGGCTTCAACCACAGCCCTAAACGAAATCGGTGGCATCTGATCATTCAAGATTTTGGCGCAAGAATCGGGTATTTACCTGGGATAGCAAATATCATTGCGGATGCATTATCACGCAACCCCGTGTCATCTTGTACGGAGCCTTTAGCTGAATTAATAGATATATCAACATCCATGCCTATTGTTAAAACGATATCTGAACAAGAAGATTTAGGCTGGAGCGCTGAATTATTACAGAGTGAGCAAAGAAAAGATCAGAAAATAGAAACAATTATAAATGCTTTGAAAGGCAATCATAAGGAAAAGGGATATATAAAGTATAAGCAGCAGAATTATATAATCAAAGATAATATTCTGTGTAGGACTGTGACAAGGAAAACCCACAATACACCACATGTAACTAACGACCAGGTAGTAGTACTAATCTCACTTATTTCCACTGTCCTGAATTGGTTGCATTCAAATCCATTACATGGACACCCGGGGTTCTCATTAATGTCACAGAGAGCTAAATCATTGTTTTATTGGCATACGATGCTTACAGATATAAAAAGACACATTGCTAATTGTCGCACATGTCAGGAAAACAAAGGGCATACGAAAACACCTGTCAGCCTAGGGGCTTATCCCGTGCCTAATCAACCCTTTGAAAGAATACATTTAGATTTGTTAACAGGATTTTACGAGTCAGACAGAGGAAATAAGCACCTCTTAGTAATTATAGATGCTTTAACTCGATATACAGAACTAATAGCGCTTAAAACTAATACTGCGATTGAATGCGCTAGGAAGTTTTACAAGTGTTACATTTGTATACATGGAATTCCACACATGATAGTCTCAGACTCGGGTGGTGAATTTAATAATCCCTTTCTTACCTCATTCCTTAGCATAAAGAAAATAAATACCATGATATATCACCCAGAGTTGAATGGGCTAGTGGAAAGAGCAAATAGAAAAGTTTTAAATATATTAAGAGTAACACTAGGGGGATCAGACCCCAACTGGGATATTGCAATACCGGCGGCACTGAGTACTCTGAATCATTCATATCATATATCAATTAAAATGTCACCGCATGAAGCATTGTATGGTACACCAGTTAGAACGCCTTTCCATGTATTAACGCCTACAACTAATCTATCAAATCCTTTAAAAGAATGTATAAATGCAAGCAAAAGTCGATATGATAGCCTTCGAAAGAATTTAGAAGAATCACTAATCATAATGAAAAGGAATCATGATAAAATAGCGAAGCCAACTAAAGCATATAACATGGGTGATAATGTGTATATACAGATAAATGTGCGTAAAGGACTCAATTATAAACTAACACCTAAGTTTGAAGGCCCATTTAACATTTTGGAAACATTAACGGCCAATAGGTTTAGAGTTCAAAACGTATCACAACCCACGGATGAGAGAATAGTACCATTGGCTCACATAAGAAATTTAAAAAAAAATAAATAAATAAAAATAAAAAAATAAAGAGGGAAAGAAGTGAGGGAAAAATTTTTTGTTTTGTGTGATTAAAAGTTTTCTTCTTAATATAGGAGTAATTACATATATTTTTCTCGTTACAGGTTTCCAAGATGAATTTTTTGTTGTTGGGAGTGATATTGTTCGCCCAGACATTTTTCTCGTGTGGGATGAGCTCTAAAACTAAAAGTATAGATTTTAAATATGGCACTATAGTTGAAAGACAAGAAGACGTTTTTATTACATCGAGCAACGTAGTTGTAGAAGTGAATATGCAAGCAATTTTTCTTCCAGAGAATGATGTCACTAGCTTAAAAACCGCCATTTCAAGGTTTTCTGTCTCATTGGATGAGTTGCATAGAAGACATTTTCATTTGACTACAGAGAGTTCGCTTGGATCGACATTAAAATTTGCAGAGATGCTATCTGATGACTTGCAAAATAAGACTTACGAGACAGAATCTTTGGCTTGTGACCTTTTGATGTGGACTGTAGGACACGAACATAAAGAAAGACGAAATCTGTTTATTTATGATGCATTAAACATCTTTGGGTCTATTGCAAGTTTAAGTTTAGGAATTTCCAATCGTCTTAAGATTAGTAATCAAAATAAGAAAATTGAGTTCTTGACTCATGAAGATGAATTGATTATGTCAGAACTAAGGAATCAGTTAGCTTCAATCAATCAAATTATGGATTTAGTAAATGAACATTCAAGTAATATCATTCAGATTATGGAAGTACAGGATTTGTTGGCAACGTTAACGTATTATGATTCAAAGATAGATGACATACATAACAGAATTGCACATTTCATTGAGAAATCCAAGGATTATGTAGAAGCTATCACGTTAGCAACTAAAGGTGTACTGTCACCCCTTTTGTTGCCTATAAATTACTTAAAGTTAGTTCTGGAGAACGGAAGGGATAAACTAGGCTATGTTCCTTTGTTAGGCGAACGTAGGATAGAATTTTATTACAGTAAGCGTTGAAAATAACAAGATTAGGATTACAATTCCCTTTGATTCTTCTGATGCCTGGCAATCTTACAGGATATCACCATTTCCGATTTTCATGACGAATCACTCAAATCCAGTAATATCCAGTTTGACAGGACACGTATTGATTTCCCCAGACAAGGAAACATATACGGTCATTAAAGACTTAAATCAATTAACTCACTGTTCAGACGCAATGGATAGAAAAATATGTACAGCTGATTCATTTGAATTCCATAAAAACTTAATGGATTCATGCGAGTTAGGTATAGTGCTAGACGGTGCTCTCTCCCATACAAGTGAAAATTGTCTGGATAAGCTTTATCCCTTTGACAATAATGAGTTCAATTGCAGACTGAACAATGGCTCGTGGATACGATACGACAAGGACGGCTTCAATGTATTATGCCCGGACGGATCCACGTCCTTTGCACACATCTTTGTTGCAGCAGATGGTTGTATCGGGACTTCCCCTAATTCCATGGTGACCGGGCTAAGGACAATCATCAGAGAACGAGCCTACTTCGCAAACTTCACGTGGACGTCTACAATACCAGCACTACCTCTCCCATACAACAAACAGGTTGCCAAGCGGTTG
>NW_027172052.1:27500-62500 GCF_036898095.1 Palaemon carinicauda | reverse complement strand
TCAAACCTTATCAACACTGTACTAATCAAAACCCTTTGATCAAAAACACGGCCCTGTTATCACCAACATTTAAAAGAGACTTACTCGATTCCAAGGGTCTGGGCACCAAAATATATTATAATGTCTGAGCGCCCAAAATATATCATACGATTATGACCCCCGAAGTCTGGGCATTAAAAATATACAATACTACGGCTTGTGGATGAGAACCAAACATATAATATCATATATACTACGACTGGCAAAGTAATTAACCTCTCAGATTTCCAAATTACCTTGTTTTCTTTTACATTAAAACTATTGGACTAAAACATTAATACCAGAATTCTGAGACAGTTAAATAACTTAGTGACAGCAATATATAAAACACTGAATATCCGAAGGTCTCTTAAGCACACTCAAAACCAAACTGAGTAATTACATTTAAGTATTATTAACACTTATCTAACTCTCACTGGGAATCTAGCGGAAACTGGTCTTATATAGGGATGACTGGAATAATACACTCGTTACAAAAATTAATATATTATATATAAATTACAACACTTTGAAAGAATTTACACAATAATGAAATAATTCACTGGAAAAAAATTAAATATGAACAAAACTTAGCATACGAAAAAATTGTTACGATCTGAAATTATATAACTTAACTTGAACTATTATATCTGAATAAACGTTAACCTAAGAAAAGAAATAATGCAATGAAAATAATATAAATGCTTGAAATAATTCGGAAATAATACAATGTTTAAGTTTGACTCTAAATGAATATTAGTTAGCCAGATCACTTTACAAACCTATCCTGCTACAGGGCCGATTACAAAAACATTATACAATGCCAATGCTCACCCTAATACAATGAATTAAAACATCACCTTTTAGTCTTGCGTGACATACGATTTGCTTTGGGGCACAGAGTCACTTAGGAGAGGACACACTAATGTACTGAACACTTTTGATAATGTACTGGGTTTCGTAGGAGAGAGAAGGGGGAATGCTTTGGTTCTAACTCGATCTCTATGTCTGTCTGTCTGTAACTCTAACCCATTCTTGGTTAACCTTATATATGAACTTTTGGCTAATTCCAGAAGGTTCCAACTTGGTTGGGAAGCGTGGGGCTGTGCCTAAGGGCATCAGAGTTTCCAACTAGATAAAAATGCAAAGAGGCAACTCTCAGATACACCTCAACACACCCGCGAGACGACTTCCCAGCTAGCTCCGCCCACCTATGGTCCCCGAAATAAAAAAAAAAATGATAACATCCTCTCACAGGGAATCTCAAAATCTCAAAACACGAGGTAAAGAATATTCCAAAGCACATGTCACTGAACATTCTCACTCTAACATGACGCAATATATCATAAAACATGAAAGAACATTACCTAAGCCCTTGTACCTATCTCGCATAAATCCTACAACACTTTCAAGTACACTACGGAAGACTTTGTACCAACCGTGTGTCACACGATCGCACATAGTTCATTTTGTGTATATATTATGCTTGTATCTTCGCTCTTCCCTCGCACTAAAGAGAACCTGAATAAACATGCCTGTTTTTCTCACCGGTAACAGTGTCGGTTTTCAACATGAAATTTCCTGTTGCATTGAGCTTTTGTATATAAACGAGTGTTCTATGTTAAACTCACTCAGTTGCTTTCATCCTGTCTTTGAATCACAACCTTCTCTCGGCCCGTCACATTGGTGACCCCGGGAGTCGACTCGCTACGCCCGCCTTCCACGCCCCCTCGCACCTCCGTCGTTGGTACTTTGGCGGACTCTACGTAAGTTAATGCTGCGGCTGCCCCATTGACACTTTCGTAATCGCCAGCGGAGAGGCGTTTGCTTGGTTTCAGCGCGCAGAAGTCCAGTTTCGCATAAAGGGCGTGACTCGCTCAACCACCAAAGCCGATTATGTTCTCGCGGCGATACCCGAGGACACCTTCCCGGATATATCCAACTAGCTTTGTGAACAAGGAGACACCCCAATAGCGTATGATGCCCTCAAAACATACCTTCTGCAGCAGTACTTTCTGTCGCCATCTGCACGTATAGCAAAGCTTTTTCAGCTCTCTCAACAACTGTTGGGGGACCAAAGGGCTTCACTCGCCCTCAAGGAATTAACCAGTATCGCTCGCCTCCAACCTAGCGCTGACAGCTCTCCTCGTAAGGTGAACCTACTTCGTGCCCTTTGGATATGCCGTTTACCCGGACCTATATGCGCTACCGTACCTGATGTCGATAGTTTACCCATAAAGGACTTGATGACAAAAGCCGACGCCCTTATGGACAGTCACTTCAAGACCATCATCGCCTCCATCCCTGACAAAAAGGACGCCTATTCAACGTCAACTGAAACTGACTTGAATGCCGTAGGACATACACGCCTACCCCGTGACGTGCCGGAGTGGCGACAAAGCCACCCACCACCCACAAATCGCTCGCGCCTCAACCAACGACTTCTACAGCCACTTACTACCTCCCATCTGCCGCAGTTTTGCTACTACCACTTCAGATTCGGGGCAACCGCGAAGAAATGTGCCAAGGATTGTCAGTGGCCAAAAAACGTGTAAGTAGGCCATCGCTCGTGGCAGTGGCCACCCGTGTTTCTAATATTTTCTTTTTACATGATGCAGGAACGGGGTGTGATTTTTGGTAGACACAGGTGCTTGTCGTTCTCTTTTGCCAAGGGAACTCTTCAGGACACGACATAGTCTGTCTACACCTGCCGACGTCCGCTTGGTAGCTGCCAACGGAACTACGATACCCACCTACGGTTACGAGAACCTCACATTATTGTTCGGAAACAGTAAATTTGATTGGAAGTTTCTCATTGCTGACGTCACATTACCAATCCTCGGTGCGAATTTCCTCTCTCATTTCCAACTTCTGGCCGATGTCGCCCACCGACGATTGGTCAACGCAGACTTGTACTTGTCGACACCTCTTCAACCCGCCCCCTCCAACCTCACTCTCCACATCAGCGCACCCACGGATGCCTACGCCCACCCCCTCACGTCGTACCCGGAAGTTTTCGGTCAAGAACTTTGCCAAACGACCACGGCTCCTGCCAAGCACGGTATTTATCACCATATCAAGACGACAGGACCCCCAGTCTTCACAAAATTGAGACGTCTGGCACCGGAACGATTGGCAGCCGCCAAGCAGACGTTTGCCGAAATGGAGGAAATGGGCCTTTGCCAAAAGGCCTCCAGCCCATGGTCGTCACCCTTAAACATCGTTCTGAAGAAAGACGGCTTCCTCCGTCCGTGCGGGGATTAGAGGCAACTGAACATGCAAACAGAACCGGATCACTACCCCCTCACAAACATTGCCGACAAGACCTCCTACCTGCACAAAGCGAAGGTTTTCTCGACGCTCGACCTCCTGAAGGTGTATTATCAGGTGCTTATGAACCCAGAAGACATCCCCAAGATGTTTTGGCCTGTTTTGGCCTTTGTAATGCTGGGGCTACATCTCAACGTCTCATGGATGGCATCTTAGGGGACCTCCCGTTCTGTGTTTGTTATGTGGACGACATACTTGTGTTCTCCTCCTCAAAAGAGGAACACCTCCGTCACCTGCGTATCGTGCTCGACCGCCTGAAACTAAACGGCCTTGTAGTCCGGTATGACAAGTGTACCTTTGGCGCCAACGAAGTGTCGTTCTTAGGGTACAGCATCACTCCTCAAGGAGTCCATCCCCTCCCTGAAAAGGTAGCAGCCATTCAGGACTTCCCTGCGCCCTCGACCGTCAAAGCTCTGCAGGAATTCTTGGGCATGATCAACTATTATCACCGTTTTCTGCCAGCCATTGCCGCCACTCTTGCTTCCCTCTACGCCTCCCTCAAGGGCACGCCAAAAGACCTGAAGTGGGGTCCCCTTCAAGAAGCGTCCTTCTGCAATGCAAAGAGGGCCCTATCAACCACTGTGGCTCTCACTTTTCCTATCCCACATGCCCCTCTCCTTCTCTCCACCCTGCCTGCGACGTCGCTATTGGTGTGCAGTACTCGAGCAGGTGGTCAACGGCTCGCCCCGCCCATTGACCTTCTTCAGCAGAAAACTGTCCAAGACAGAATCGGGTTATTCTACCTTCGATCGCAAATTGCTGGCGGTGCACTTGGCTGTCCATCACTTTCGCCATTTTTTAGAAGGTACGCCCTTCGTCATTCGCACAGACCACATGCCTCTGGTGCACGCCTTCACTCGACAGTCTGACGCCTGGTCCGCACGTCAACGCCGACATCTCTCTGTCGTGGCTGAATACAATTGCACCCTTCAATACGTCCCTAGGAAAATGAATCCCGTTGCCGATGCCCTGTCAAGAAACACGTTTACTGCTGTTCAACTGGGATTGGATTATAACGCCCTGGCTGAAGCCCAACGACAGGATCCAGAGTATCAAGCATGTAGGACATCCTGCGCGTCCCTCCATTGAGAAGACTTCCCCCTCAAAGACTCCAACACCACCCTCCTCTGTGACGTCAGTACTGGTAGACCACAACCTTGGATTCCTGCTCCCATGCGCCGGCAGGTGTTTGATTTCACTCAAGGCCTTTCACATCCCTCGTACCGTTCTACTGCACAGCTGCTGAAGACGAAGTTCATTTGGCACAGCATTTCTAAGAATGCTAAGGATTGGGTCCGCGCCTGTACTTCTTGCCAAACTTCCAATGTACGTCGACACACGGATTCAGGAGTGGGCACCTTTCCTTAACCTCAGCGTCGTTTCGCACACATTCACGTCCACGTTGTAGGCCCCCTACCCACATCACAAGGACATCGTTACCTGTTTACTGTCACCGACCGCTCTACTCGTTGGCCTGAAGCCATTCCTATGGAAACTGCAACATCTGGCTTATGTACATCTGCCTTACTCTCAGGATGGATTGCAAGATTTGGTATACCTGAGCATATATTACTTCTGACATGGGTACCACTTTCACCTCTCTATTGTGGACATCATTAGTAAATCTCCTGGGCATCATCCTACATCAGACAACGGCCTACAACTCTGCTGCCAATGAAATGGTTGAACGTTTTCATCGCACCCTCAAAGCAGCTTCGATGTCCTGCTGCAAGGATTGCAACTGGTTTACTCAGCTTCCCTGGGTCCTCCTGGGACTAAGAACCACTCCTAAAGACGCCCTCGACGTCTCGGCAGCTGAAATGGTGTATGGCGACCCTTTGGTCGTCCCTCCAGAATTTTTTTCCTTCTACAACCTCCTCCAATGATCTCCAGCACATACGTCACGTCGTGGGAAAATTTACTCCATGCCGCCAGACTTACAAGCTCCTAGCAAAGTATTACATACCGACAGACTTGCACTCTGCAATGCACGTCTTCCTGCGCAACGACACTAGCAAGCCACTGCTAACGGTGCCCTTTTCTTGTGATCCAACGAAGTCCTAAAGCATTCCTACTAAACATTCGTGGCAAAGTAGACTGGGTCTCCATTGATCGTCTAAAACCTGCTTATCTTCTGCCAGATGACCCACCTACAGTTCGCCTCTCTAGATCAGGGCGCCCTATTTAACATGTACAGTATGTCATTTTTAGGTGGGGAGCCATATACCAACCGTGTGTCACACTATCGTACATAGTTCATTTTGTGTATATATTATGCTTGTATCTTCGCTCTTCCCTCGCACTAAAAGGAACCTGAATAAACATGCCTGTTTTTCTCACCGGTAGCGGTGTCGATTTTCAACATGAAATATCCTGTTACATTAAGCTTTTGTATATAAAGGAGAGTGCTCTATAATAAACTCACTCAGTTGCTTTCATCCAGTCTTTGAATCACAACCTTCTCTCGGCTCGTCACAACTTCATAGCAAACATACATGAAGTAAAACGTTATTCATTTACAAAAAATACGTAAATTACATATTTTAACTTGAATAAAGAATATAATGAAATTCACGACGAAAGTCTTATGTAATTTACATAAGATACTTATATCTATATGAGAGGATGAGAGGGGCTCATTTTACAGGCTGGGTATCATCTCTTCAACGCACAAATGAAAACAAAATACGAAATATAAATAAAATTGTCAATAAACTATGATATTTACTCTACAAAAGACCAGCTTCATATGAATATATATATATATATATATATATATATATATATATATATGTGTGTGTGTATATATATATATATATATATATATATATATATATATATATATATATATATATATATATATATATATATATATATATATATATATATTATATATATATATATATATATACAAAGAGATGCACACATCCGGGAAAACATATTGTACATTAGGTTGAACATTCCTGCACCTTCGTTTTCAGATTAAAGCTCCATATTTAAGGTAAACATAGTATATTTGAAACATAAGCATTAACTTCTCCTTTTAGTAGTGAATAAGGTGATAACATATAAAGCAAAAGGAATTCTGCTATAATAAAGATAGTCCTTCTGACACAGCGCTGAAACATACATCAAGGTAAACATGAGATGAGGGGCACTTATTAAACCTAAATAATCAGGATGAAAATATATGCACAAAAAAATTGACATGTTTAAGGGATATTTATTGAACACAACTAGAACGAATGACTTTGTGGTATAATCATTGTGCCATTGTGGAGGCCGACGTACCCTAGTACTACTTTTCTCCTGGGTGGGTACTGGGTGAGCATCCTCTGAGGTGGTGGGATAAGGTTCCCCCTGAGGTGGCGTGGGTGGTAGGGATCTCATATGCTTAGGATTTCTTGTCGAAAATCTCCCGCTCTCATCCAACCTTATCCAATATTGGCGGTATCTATTCTAGGCTCGTGTGGTCACATCTTGGATAGATACTCTGTCAGCTGTTTGTAGGGGGGAAAGATCCTTGGCTTTTTCATTATACTTAGATGATATTCGTTGCTCAACAACGCTTCTTGCTTTCTTTCTCTTTTACAGACAAGGTTTCTGACCAATGTTTGGTGATGAAATGATGACTTTTTAGCATTGGCACCGAATCTCGAAGTTGGCGACCCATGGCCAGCTGTGAGGGAGACTTATCTATGCCCCATAACGGTGTATTTCTATACTTCAATATTGCCTGAGCTACCTTATCATTATTTAGCCCTCCATTCGGTAAAGTTTTGCCCATTAACGTTCTTTTGGCCGTGCGCAAAGCAGTTTCTGCCCTCCCATTGGACTGGGGTTAGTGAGCAGACGACACTCTCATAGATAACACCCCCCTACCGAAGAAATTTTTCATTTCCATGCTCGTTAGATTCGTGCCCTAGGGCACTGATATTTCTTCAAGTGTTCCCCACTGCATAAAATATCTTCTAAAAATTCGTATCAATCTCGCGTATGTAGTTCCGTTAACAAAATAATTAATTTCTATCCATACAGTCAGTCGATCGGCGTATGCCATATAATGCCTCCCTGCTACTTGGAATAAATCAGCAACAGTTCTCTAAAACGGATATTCGGGAGGGGGAATATATATAACACTTTCCTTTTGTTACGAAGGTGTCGCAACGTTGCAATCATGACACCGTGCCCTGTAATTTGTAGTCACCTTCAATCCAAGGCCAATAAACCGCCTGTCGTGCTCTTCTGATCATGGAGCCAGTTGATTGATGACCTGAATGTAGATTGGTTGCAATGCATAAACGTAATACCTCCGGAACTACCAGACGAACATGCCCCTCATCATATGCATACAAGACTAATTCATCAATGACACCTAGTCTGTCACGTACATTGAAAAAGAGGTTTTAGGCAAGGCTCCACTTGAGACCATGATGCTGGTCAACCCCCTTCATTAACACGTCGCTGCAACAGTAAATTATCAGGATCCTTGTCTGCCCCCACCCCTTATGGTGGCTTAGTCCATAGTAATGACATCATCCGCCAGTGATGATGTCATGGAGGCAATACAAACTTTGTTTATAAGCTCTTCCTCTTCTTTGTCTTTGATGGTAATAGCACTGCAAATCACTGGATATCTTGATAATGTATTGACTGCCAAATTCTTCTTTCCTAGTACATGTTTTACGGTAAAACTCTATTGCATAGTTTTCTCCTTCAACCGTAGTAGTCTCGGGTTTGCAATGTCTTTCAGGCTCCTATCCCCAAAGAGTTTTACCAAAGGTGATTCCACCTGCACTTACAACAAAAAGGGGCATTGGGATCCTCGCAATTGCAATATTGTTGCAATATAACAAACCCCATTCCTTCTCTGCATCATTCAGTAATAACAGCAGTGCACCTTCGCTTATCATAATATGTCAGTCTGTTGCCCAATATCTTGCAAATACTGCCCCGGGCTGCGGGCTGCAACAAAACTATTTCTTGGGCGTTGATCCCAATAAACTTTCCGATGAGGGGATTTCTAGAGAAGGTCCCTGAATGGTTCCATTACTGGCGCTAAAGCCAAGAAAGGTGAAATTTGGTTCATGAGCCCAAATCAAGATCTTATATCCATGATCATTGGGCTGGCAGGCATCGGGAAGTTTTTAATGGCACTCATACGCTCATTAGAAGGCTTATAATTATCCCAATCCAGTTCGTACCCCACAAACTCTACATGTCTTTGACAAAATCGAAATTTATCCAGATTTAGCGTAATCCCATTCTATCCACATAATTGCAAAATATCAAAAGTATGCCAAAAGGCTCCCTCGACACTATCGTCATATAACAATACGTCGTCTATGCACTTGTACTTTCTATGTATATCAATAACGACAGCATCGAATTTTTTCATGCATGCATCGGGGCTGAGCAATGACCCATAGGTGTTTGACAATACTGGTATCTCCCTCATGGCTTAATAAACGTTGTCAAATGTCGGCTTTCCTCATCTAATGGCACCTGGTGGAATCTAGCATAGGTATCAACTACAGTTTTATATGTATGAAGTGGCACACTTGAAACCATGTCAAAAGGAGCACGTATGATACATTTCTCAATTGCAATTCTTATTAAGCTCTTGATAGTCCACAGTCCTTTGTGGTTTACCATTTTTCTTTGTTACTACTACCATCCTAGTACACCAGTCTGTAGCTGTACCTATAGGGACCTGTCTAATTACCCCTAAGTTGACATCTTCATTGAGCTGAGCCTTAACATCTTCCTCCCAATACTTGGGAACTGGCTTGGGTGTATGACATGCATAGGGGGTGGCACCTTCCCTCGGGTGAATGTGGTGAGGGGATCCTTTCATCATCGGCAAAGGGTTTCTTGAAACGTTAAAAGTAGTCTTTGCAAAACGTTGCAGCAGCCAGTTCCTCAGCCTAGGAACATTCTCCTCCGTGGCCGCGTATGGCATCTCGCGCTCGCAACCAACATCCCCTACCCATGAGTGAACATTTTCTTCAGGCGTCTGGCAGGGGTTAGTCAACACAAGAGGGTTTCTGAGTGACGTCATTCACGGTAGCAACGGTATGATGGGGAAAATTTGCATGCACTACGCTAAGTGATTTACACGCTCCTAAAGACATATAGAAACAAGTAGAACCTTGCACAACAATAACACTAGTGCTCACTGATTTATCCTCCAATTCTATTAGCATATCAACAGTCCCATATAATTTTAATGACTTCTCCCCTGCGTGATTCACAATTACATTACCCTGAGAGAAGTTAGGTATCTTCAAACCTAATTTTGGTACCAAAACTACCCCTACTATACACACTTCTGCCCCAATGTCTGTAACAGCGTCAACAATGACACTCACATGAAAACTTGTGCTTAATCTTTATTTTCCCCATCGGCAATTTCCCCAATGCCGCATATAGGCCTAGCTGCTGATTATCCGCAGGTGGATAAGCAACAGTGCATGATGTCACAGACGCATCCACAATAGGCGCTGTTTTGGCGGGCTCTTGTGTCCCTTGATGGCAGAATTTAGCAAAGTGCCCCAAAATACCACACTGAAAACCTTTAAAATTGTCAGCGGGACATTTTCCCTGCCAAAGAGAACGACCACCACACTTTTTACACCTGGCAACTGACTTACTGCTACCAGTAGGTTTCGAATTACCACAACCAAGGCTGCGTCCCTTGTCACCATTGTTAGACCTATAGCTAGCAATAACTTTACTTTCACCTTCTAACCAACTTTCAACTAGGCATAAGCCTATCTCATCCCTTTTTACCAAACTAGCTATGTTTCCTCTTCCATAATATCCTTTTCTGTGGATTCATAAATTTCACATTTATGTAACAGTTTCTCCACAATATTTAAATTTTCATGATCCAGTAGGATTTCTTGCTTAAGTCCCACATTGCTTAAACCACTTGTTATCTGCTGAACTAACACAAAATTATTCAGATCAGCACGGCAGTAAGGACATTTAAACCCAAAACCTAAGCCCAATTGTTGGCGCCTGTGCACAAAGGATTTCGCAGTTTCTTGATCGCCTGTTTGCTCTGAGAAAAACTTATCCCATGCCACTGCCTTATTAACATACTACGTTGTAATCTCCTGCAGTTTGTCAAATGCCTCAGAGGCTGTTGATGAGTTCCACTGAGCCTCTGAGTGATTGCATCTATAGCCATCCTTAATTTCTAATCACAGTTTAACTGGATACTGATAAGTGCATTCTCTCCTGAAACGTTTCTTAAGTTTTATTCCAGCTGTTACCAAGTTGTGGAATGATCGTCCTAATCGGGTAGTTGAATCAGTAGAACTTCAAAAGTTCAAAGTTGGAGCAAATGTTTTTATGTTGACCAGGCTGACATGAGTGTTTTTATAGTTTATATATGACATATCTGTTTTTGACGTTAATAGTTTATATCGGACATATCTGTTTTGACGTTGTTACTGTTTTAGAAAAATTTTTAGGCTCAGGCCATGTCGTTCTGATGGAAGGTTCCTTCAGTAGCTTCTTAGGGTATATTTGACTACAGTGATATTCCCAGAGAATTAGACTAAAGATCTCCAGAATTCTAACTTCTGACGAGAATATCCCTAAAGTTTCCTTTTAGGATATCGCATAATATCAGGGGACGTATTCTTGACACGCCACATAACAATTTGCCCCCTGCATAGCATTTATGCTTTGAGGGGGAAAAGTGGCAAGATAAAAGAGCAGCCGTTACAAAATTCTCCTCCTCCGTTACTGTTTGAGTACTCAGATGACGTCATATGCGTCCGCCATCTTGGATGACGTCGTATCAGCCCGCTTTCCTCATTCCTTCTTTTGTAGCGCGTCAGCTCGGTGATTTTCCTACTGCTCCTTGCTATTTTGGATATTATGTCGCAATCTTCAGCTTCTTCTACCTCTATAAAATTGAATATTTATATATCGTATAATTTAGCTCTGGCTGTAAAGTACGTTTCTCTCGAAATAAACTATGTTTTTCTGTGGCAGAGCTATTGCCTAGACCAGAGGCGTCTTCGGCGCTGTCGTTCATAATGCATGCGTTATTTAGTTAGCCAGAACGACTTTCCCGGTATAATAGCTTACATATCAACAATTAGCTATGTAGTCTTCATTGCTAGGAATTAGTTATATTATGCCGTTAGTATTCTTGGTTTTGGCGATTGAGGTAGCCGATCTTGTTTACGCTAGGCTTCCTAGCCTAGGCGCTTAGTTTACTCTCATGCATGATATAATAAGGGTTTTTGGACTCAAGCCATGTCGTCCTGATGGAAGTTCCTAAAGGGTAGCTTCCTTAGGTATATATGACTACGGTGATATTCCCAGAGAATTTACCTTAAGGTACCCAGAATTCTAACTCCTGGAGCGAATATCTAAATAAAAGAACCAGGGATATCGCGAAATATCAGAGGACGTATTCTTGACACGCCACATAGCAATCTACACCCCGAACAGAATTAACACTTCGAAGGGGTCAATTGGCAAGAAAACAAAAACGAGAAAGAAAGGAGAGCCGCTCGCAAGGTACCTCTCCTCTCCCATTTCGTAAGCGTGTATTGCGCCGCTCACGGCGCCATCTCCATTCCTTTTTGCGTAGCTCAACAACTCGGTGTTTTCCCTGTGTTATCTCGCAATTCTTGGATTATTTTCAACATTATGATGCTTTCTCCAACTTCTTCTGCCTCTGATAAGTTGAGTATTATCTCTTTTATGTATAAATGTAAGCTCTTGGTGAATTTAAGATAATTTGATAGTGATATCTTCGTTACAAGAGCTGTTGCCTACTGGAGGCGTCCTGGACGCTGTCGCTCGCCATGCATGAGTCATTTAGTTAGCCAGAGCGACGTTCCCGGCTGTTTTGCTTTAATAATTTTAGCTATTCAGCTTTACATAGGATTTCTTTATATGATGCTTTTAGTATTTTCGTTTTGGCGAATGATTCGCCGGTTGTGGCCTACGCTAGACCTTGTAGCCTAGTCGTTTGGCCCTAGTACTTTCCTGCATGATATTCAGATTTCCAAGTGTTTTAAAATGTTATTGAAGCTTTAGGCAGTTTTATACATTTAAGATTATGTTGATTTTCTTCCAAGATAGTATACGAGTGAGTTTCAGTGATTTAGGTAATCGATTCTCTTCGCACCTAGGCTAGTTGTCTATGGGGCCCTAGTATACTTTCTCACACTCCCCGGTTGCTCTTTTCTCCTCGGAGAATGTGTGCAATCCCTTTCCCTCTGCTTAAGCCTTGGGCTTAACCCTAATGGTTTATCTGAATTGACTTTAGATACAACTATATTAGGGTGTTTCTGTTCTTTCCTGTTTCCAGTAAGTCTGGCTTCATGAAGGGGCAGGACATCAGAGTTCTTAGTCTGAGTCTGTTTCTGTCTAGCATTGTGGTTGAGATTCCCTTGCTAGGCTGACAGCAGACATAGGAGGCTTAGCCTCCTTAGTTCACTTTTGAAGGTTTCTGTAGGAGATGATTCCTTCTTTTTGTGATCTAGCAGACTAGTCCAGTGTTGTTGTTCTCGGTGTGGAGGATGAGATCCTCCTTTTCTGTGAATAACAACGCCTTCCTTGCTTTGGTTCCGGGGGAGTTGGCAAGTACTGCTGGCCTCCCTCCTCGGATCTCCCATAGGCTAAGATAAGTTTTCTTGGCTGCGGATGATTCATCATTAGAGCAAGGTTGGCAGGACTCTCTTTCCCCCTTCCCCCTCTTTCCTAGTGATGGCCTAGCCATTGCATCCCTGTCCGTCATTCTACATCTGTACCTAGTATAGGTTAGGATGTGGAGTTGACTCAGTCCCTTGCCGGCCGGCAGTGCGTGCTGGCCGACAAGGGTCTTCTGCTTTGAGTGCTCCCCGGACCTCCGTTGGTCTCTCATCCATGTTTGTCTGTAGAGCCAGATGGCATTGGTCAAGGAAGCCTGAAGTTATATTCTCCCCTTCCTTATATGCCCTTTTTCGGGTTGCCGGGCTATGAGGCAGTACAGTCTCTTATCCCGGCATCCATTCGGTTTTTCTTCTAGTGTTTGTATCCTAGCCCGGCTGCCGGCCACTTAGGCCGGCAGCCGGGCAGTTGGAAGTTCTCTGGTTCTTTTGCTGCCGGCCGGCATTGGTTGTATACCTTTGTCGGCCGGCTATAATATCACACCATAGCTCTGCCGGCCGCTACGATTAGTGGCCAGCAGCCGGGTGCTATCGTTGTTTGGTTGCCGGCCGGCAATAGAAACACACCAATGTTCTGCCGGCCGCTACATTTGGCGGCCGGCAGCCGGATGCTATCTTGTTTAGTTGCCGGCCGGCAGTCACTGCCAGCCGGCACACGCATTTGAACCAGCGTTCTTCCACCTAATAGTCTATAAGTAGTATACTTTGGAATTAGTTAAGGTATGTGCCAGCCGGCACATCATCTTATATACTGTAGCCAGTATTTTTCAGTATAGGATATACTGCAGGGAGAAAACTATAGTATAGTATATGTTACAACACTAAGTTTCTTGTGTTGTCTTGTACAGCCCTTTTGTGAAACCATACAGATAAAGAAAGTGAGTTCTTTCTTTTCTACTATCCAGTATTTTAAAATTACTTATTTTGGTGTGAGCTACACCTATTTTCCTCTGGAAATTATTTTTTGGTCACTCTAGTATAGAATAACGATACAATTTTATTATCTGGAAGGTTACAGCAATTGGCTGGGCAGGAAATACAAGTGTGTGTCTTTCCTTTCTAGTTTAGTTACTCTAAGCTATGTATATCCAGTGATATGTGGTTCACTTGATACTCATGGAATTTCCTCCTCTTTACAGGAGGACCATCCGAAGTGTGGAAGCATTTTCTGCAACGTCCGCAGCAAGAACTTCTGCGGACATGACTTGTGTAGGAGGCACGCAGCATGCGTAGTCTCCAAAGGTGATCTCCGGTATTGGGACCCGCAGGTATGTACCGTATGCACAAACCTGATTACTGAGGCATTTGATTCCCCTAAGACGGCGGAGTCAAGGGACGCAGCAAGGGAGAAGCTTCGTACCTGGTTAAGGGGCTTGCAGAAGAACATTTCTGGTCCTTATCTTCCAAGTGAGAAGATGAGGGCTTACCTTTTCCCCAAGGCATCAGCAGATGCAGTGATTCCCCAACCTCAAGCGGTGATGCCGTTAGTTCAGATCCCGGTGGATGCTGAAGTCGCGGACGCCCTGCAGGACATCCAGTTGGACGATAGGATGTCGGAGGTGTCTGAGTGCTTGGAAAAAGACCTTCTGGCAGAAGACCAGGAAGAGGAGCAGGCTCCAGACAATGAGGAGGAAGAATTCGACGAGGTGTCCGCTACCCCGGTTCAGGCCCCTGAACCTATTCCCTCAACATCGTCCTCTCTCACAGAGGAGCTGGGAAAGACCCTTTCTTCCATCGTTGGGATGATCCAATAGATGCAGAAGGAAAATAATGAGAAGGCTGCTGCAATGAAGTTGGAGATACGGAGACTTGCAGCATCACGTGGGCCCCAGAAGAAGCTCAGCGTGAAAGACCTTCCCTTGTGCTCAGATGCCAACCCTTGGAGGTATGCCGAGCACATGCCTATGACGACGAGAAAGATTTTGGAGAAGTTGGGCTCAGTACCCCTTGAGGAGGTGGAATTCTGGCCCAGCAAGGAGTCGTATCCGGACTGTTATGTCCGCCTAAGGAAGGAACCAGCCTCAAAAGAAGAAACGGAGCCAAAGGAGGTCATAGTTTTTGACCATGCTAAGGCTCAAGCTTTGTTGTCAAGCTCAATGAAAGAGAGGGGCTTCACAAACTCAAAGGTACCTGCTTTGAGTAAGAAGCACCCTTCCTTTGTGTCATTTCCTTCTAGAGCCTTCCCCTTTATGCAGAAAGGGTTTACGGCCGTGCTAAAAGCGATCGAGGCAGGTAAGCCATGCCCCTCTTTGGAGGAGTGTAAACCTCTATCTTTGGCCTTACCCATGGACCACAAAGACTGGAAAGACGTCCATCTTACCTTCTCAGTCGGGAAGTTGGAGGCTGATATTGCCTGACGTCAGTTCGGTGAGAACATCCCGAAGCTGTCTGACTTTCTTTTGCGCAGGGAGCTTGAGACGAAAGAAAGACTTGCTGCCTCATTGTCTCATCAAATGACTCTGGAGACAATGGCAAGTGACCCCAAGGTCCATGAAATGTTTATGGTAGTGGCTAAGACAAACCTAGCCACAGTGACGAAGGACCTTTATAGCTTCGTCAAAGCTAGGAAGGCTTGTAGGGAGTTCGTGTTTGCCTCGGCTGCGGTGAGGCACGAGCCAAGGAAACTAATCTCCTCCAGCATTTGGGGCAAAGACCTCTTCCCTAGCGAAGCGGTCAAGGAGGTTGTAGATAAGGCCGCCACGGAGAATAGAAACCTTCTCCAGAAGTGGGGCCTATCTCTCAAGAGAAAGTCTTCCCCGGATGAGGGTCCCCAACCAAAGAGGAAGACTAAGAAGACTAGGCTACCCTCTCGGCCAGCCAAGCCATTCAGACAGCAGCAGCAACAACTTCCTTTGCCTACAGTACCCCAGATGGTGGCACAAACCCCGACCACGTACCTGTGGGTACCCCAAGCCGTGACTACGCAGTCTCCGGCATTTAACCCAGCATCCGAAGGGCAGTCAACTACCTTTCAAGCAAAGCCTAGAGGAGCAGCCAGAGGTTCGTCTAGACGCCCCTCAAGGGGGAGGGGATTCAGGGGTGGTCGCAGTCAAGGAGGCAAGACCTCAGGGCAACAGCAGCCAAAGTGAAATGATACCGGTAGGAGGGAGACTTCTGGGTTGGAGCTGGTACAGCACTCCACCCCCGTGCCCACTATTTTTCCAACACTCCACCCCCGTTCTGGAGGAGTACATTCAAGAACTTTTGGAGAAAAGAGTAATCCGAAGGGTAAAGTCCATCAAATTCCAAGGGAAGCTGTTTTGTGTTCCCAAGGAGGACTCAGAAAAACTCAATCATTCTGGACTTGTCGCCACTCAACAAGTTCATAGTGAACTGTAAGTTCAAGATACTAACACTGCAACACATAAAGACCTTACAGCCCAAGAGGGCATATACCGTCTCCAGAGGTTTGTCAGACGCCTATAGGCATGTTCCAATCAATCGCCAACTCTCCCCCTACCTAGGGTTCAAGTTACATCGAAGACTCTACGCCTTCAGAGCCATGCCATTCGGGCTAAACATAGCCCCAAGGATCTTCACGAAGCTTGCGAGCGCAGCTCTCAAACAATTATGCCTAAAGGGAATCCAGGTGGTAGCCTACCTGGACGACTGACTGGTGTGGGCAGCATCCAAGACAGAATGTTTGCAAGCTTCCCTTCAGGTGATCCAGTTCCTAGAGCATCTAGGCTTCAAGATCAACAGAAAAAAAAGTCTCGGCTTTCTCCATCTCAAAAGTTCCAGTGGCTGGGAATCCACTGGGACCTAGTGTCACGCCAACTCTCCATCCTGGCAAAGAAGAGGAAGGAGATAGCTGGTTCTGTCAAGAGATTTTTGGATTCCGAAAGAATATCAAGACGCGAACAGGAGAGAGTGCTGGGTTCTCTCCAGTTTGCCTCAGTAACAGACCCTGTGCTAAGAGCACAGCTAAAGGATGCAACCGGAGTTTGGGGAAGTTATGCATCAAACGCGCGAAGAGATCTGATAAGGCCAGTACCGCTTCGTCTACATACGCTTCTCAGGCCTTGGTCCCGACTCAGTCAACTAAAGAAGTCGCTGCTTCTCCAGCCACCTCCCCCCTCTATGTCTATTCATACAGACGCCTCGAAGGAGGGGTGGGGAGGTCATTCTCATCGGAAGAAGGCCCAAGGAACTTGGTCCAATCTATTCAAGAGATTTCACATAAACTTTCTGGAAGCTATGGCAGTACTCCTTACCTTGAAGAAAGTCTCCCCTCGCCGCTCGATCCACATAAGGTTGGTACTGGACAGCGAGGGGATTGTGAGATGTTTGAATCGACAAGGATCGATGTCACCACCACTCAACCAGGTGATGTTGGCCATCTTTTGACTGGCGGAAAAGAAGTGGTACCTGTCAGCAGTTCACCTTCAAGGAGTCCGCAACGTGACAGCGGACGCTCTATCCAGGTTCACACCGATAGAGTCGGAATGGTCCCTAGACGCAGGATCATTCTCCTTCATCTTGAGCCAAGTCCCAGAACTGTAGAAAGACCTCTTTGCGACGAAAGACAACAAGAAGTTACCCCTTTACGTGTCCCCGTACGAGGATCCCTTGGCGGAAGCAGTGGACGCAATGTCCCTCAACTGGAACAGATGGTCCAGGATTTACCTGTTCCCTCCTCACAACCTTCTATTGAGGGTCCTCAACAAACTTAGATCTTTCAAGGGAGTAGCGGTAATAGTGGCTCACAAGTGGCCGAACAGCGTGTGGTTCCCTCTGGCATTGGAACACCGGCTGAAGTGTCTACCGTTACCAGATCCAGTTTTGACCCAGCGAGTTCAGAAGTCAACTGTCTGCGCTTCATCACAGAAAACCCGGAACCTGCATCTCATGATTTTCTCTCCCTAGCAGTGAGAAAATGTTTCGGGATTTCGAAAGACAGTATAGACTTCCTAGAGGAATATAAGTGCAAATCCACTAGAAGGCAATATGAGCCATCATGGAGAAAATGGGTGGCCTTCGTCAAGGCGAAGAATCCACAAAAGATCTCGACGGACTTCTGCTTATCTTTCTTCATCCACCTCCATGGTCAAGGGTTAGCAGCCAACACAATATCAACGTGTAAATCTGCTTTGACAAGACCCATTTTATATGCCTTCCAGGTCGACCTCTCTAACGACATTTTTAATAAAATTCCGAAAGCCTGTGCTAGGCTCAGACCATCAGCACCTCCGAAGCCCATTTCATGGTCTCTGGATAAAGTTCTTCATTTCGCTTCGCTGTTGAACAATGAGGAGTGTGCTTTAAAGGATTTGACCCAAAAGTTATTTTTCTGTTTGCACTCGCTTCGGGGGCCAGGGTTAGTGAAACTGTAGCCCTCTCGAGAGAGGAAGGTCGTGTTCAGGTCTTGGATGGAGGAGAACTGAACCTGTTTCCGGATCGTACGTTTCTCGCCAAGAACGAGTTAACCACCAACAGGTGGGGTCCCTGGAGAATCTGCCCTCTGAAAGAAGATGCATCTCTATGTCCAGTGGAATGCCTAAAGGTCTATCTTCGTAGAACTTCAGACTTCAGGGGTGGTCAACTATTCAGGGGAGAAACATCAGGCTCAAATTTATTGCTGAAACAACTTAGGCCGAAAATCACTTATTTTATTCGCAGAGCGGATCCAGACAGTACACCCACAGGGCACGATCCGAGGAAAGTTGCCTCATCCTTAAATTTCTTCAATAGTATGGATTTCGAACATCTTCGCTCATACACTGGCTGGAAGTCTTCCAGAGTTTTCTTTCGTCATTATACGAAGCAAGTGGAGCAACTGAAGAGGTCTGTGGTAGCAGTGGGTAGTGTCGTTAAACCTGCTGTTTAACTCTGCGAGGAACAGTGAAATTAATTGGGACGATTAATTCTGGGGTAGGTGTGTAGTTACGGACTGTTCTACAAACTAAGCGTTAGGGCACTAGGGTGCCCACATTGACTGTTCCATTTTCAAAGGTGAACCTAGCACAAGTGCAGACATGTGTGCCAAGCGTTTCCAACGCTAATGTGACTGATTAGTAATTCAGACTTTTATGATTTTGATACCTCGGTATGTTAAAAGTGGCGCTAATTTTTTTCTTTCAGATAAACAAGTTTTCTGTTTACTATCATACTTATGCTTACTTATTGGTTATCCTCCTCTTATATATGTATAATTGTTGTTTAACCTGTTTTATTTCATTGACTGTCAATAAACTAGTTCTTGTGAACCTTGCGTCTCTTTCGCCTGTGTCATTTTACTGAGATGATTTAGCATTACGTTTACTATGTATATTTATCTTGGATAATTCTAATGGATTGTTCCTTTATGCAAGCATCTTTCATTGGTTTATGCTTTCCCCTAGCGGATGTGCAAGTTTTCCTCCTACCCGGATATAAACCTTTGTCCAATCCAGTAATCGAACAGGGAACTGGTCGATATTTCATATTGACTCAGTGGTTCTTTTACAAACTATGCTTTACATGATATAGAGTGAGGCTACTATATTGGCTTGTCTGTTATTCATACATAGGTTTATGTACTCTTCGAGAATTTTCCAGAGTCTAGTATGACTCTTCCCTGTAGGGGGCAGGAGGCACTAACATGGTCTGTGGTTAGATGAAAAGATGTATGACGGTAACATCTTAGGTCTCTAGGTCTAGTTGACCGGGAAATGCCTTATGAGAATACGGCACGTTTTGAGAATCCACAAATACAGTAATGCTCTGGTATACTTCCATCAGGACGACATAGCTTGAGCCCAAAAAACGGATTTTGAGCGAAGCGAAAAATCTATTTTTGGGTGAGATGGCCATGTCGTCCTGATGGACCCGGCCTTCCTTTTTCCTCTAAAAAAGGGCTGTAGGACCCCTCCCTACATACAGTATCTGTAGCACCTCGTGTATCGCTACAAGGAATACAGATGGTGCCGTGAGCGGCGCAATGCATGCTTACAAAACGAGAGAGGAGAGGTACCTTGCGAGCGGCTCTCCTTTCTTTTCTCGTTTTCGTTTTCTTGCCAATTGACCCCTTCGAAGAGTTAATTCTGTTCGGGGTGCAGATTGC
The DNA here is from genome assembly GCF_036898095.1 of Palaemon carinicauda. Taxonomy (NCBI): domain Eukaryota; kingdom Metazoa; phylum Arthropoda; class Malacostraca; order Decapoda; family Palaemonidae; genus Palaemon; species Palaemon carinicauda. The sequence goes on along the minus strand of NW_027172052.1, from coordinate 42,427 downwards.
TATGTGGCGTGTCAAGAATACGTCCTCTGATATTTCGCAATATCCCTGGTTCTTTTATTCGCTCCAGGAGTTAGAATTCTGGGTACCTTAGGGTAAATTCTCTGGGAATATCACCGTAGTCATATATACCCAAGGAAGCTACCCTTTAGGAACTTCCATCAGGATGACATGGCCATCTCACCCAAAAATAGATTTCTCGCTTCGCTCAAAATCCATTTCCTGGTGTTATTAAACTTGAATGAAAATATTAGGCAATTTATATGTATAAGATGTAAGGATTGCATATAATTTCCTCTCCGGTTACCTTTATGTGTAAGGTAATCTCTTCTCCCCTCTGAGTATAGCCTATGGCTACAATCCTAGCCGACCTTGCTTCAAATTCTGATTCTGGTAAGGTTAGGCTAGAGTCTTCTGCTCCTTTTCAAACCATTGATGATGAGCTTTGAGTTTGGGTCAGAACCTCAGAGTACTTGTCATGTGCCTCCAATGGTCCGATGGAGTGAATGTACTCCCCTGATGGACCTAGTTGGCTGGCATCGGGAGCTTTGCCCCCCTAGACTGCACATGGAGGGGTCATGGGATCCCCTTCTCCCTGTGGTCTGGCAACTAGTCCTGTGCTTGAGGACCCTGGGCTTTGGAACTAGAAAACATCAAGAGAGTCTTTCTTTGAAACTATGCTGACGAAGACTTTGACTTCTGTCAGGGTGAAATCAGCTTTTCTTTTGACAACCAGTGAAGAGTTTCTTTAATAAGAGACACGTGGACACGTTATCTCTCTCTCTCTCTCTCTCTCTCTCTCTCTCTCTCTCTCTCTCTCTCTCTCTCTCTCTCTCTCGTAGAAACAACAACAGATGGTCCCAAACCAATTGATCAGGTATCAGAAGACGATGAATCTTCAAAGAAGATTAAAAGTATTGTTGCCTAAAAGAACCATTTATTAAGCCAAACAAACAATATATATATATATATATATATATATATATATATATATATATATATATATATATATATATACATATATATATGTATATATCTATATCTATATCTATCTATATATATATATATATATATATATATATATATATATATATATATATATATATATATATATATATATATATATATATATATATAATAAATATCCTAATATATTTCCAATAAAAAAGAACCGAACGTAAAGGAATAGCTTCAACAATTTGGTAGAGAAAATATTGATGATGATAGAGCATTTTCATGAAATCAATCATAGTTCAACTTTTGATAACTGAATTTCTAATTATTTTTCTCTTTTCAGGCCGAAACCTTCAAGCTAAATGGAAATCCATCAGGGATAGATACGCCAGGACCAGAAAAGAGTGTCCCTCTGGGTCAGGGAAGAAAGCCAAAAAGTCTTATGTATATGAAGAGAGGTTATCTTTTCTATCCAAAATTTATGAAAGTAGGGCAACATCTAGCTCCTTAATCCAGGAAAGGTCAGAAATAGATCCAACTAACGAAGCCTGCAACATCCAAGCTTATGTACCAGAAGAAGGCAATGCTAGGCCCAAGAAAAATAAAAGAGATCTAGTCGAAGATAAACTTATAGGTTTCATAGATGCCAGCAAGAACAAATCTAGTAATGATTTTGTAAAATTTTGTGAGTCTCTCTACCCCAATATGACTGATTTCACTGAGGCAGAGATTTTTGAAGTAAAATCAGACATACTGTATTCGATTCGAAAAATCAAAGAGAGAAAAATGCGCGAACGTGACATAGCAAGTCGTCAATCAACTGCTTCAGGACACATTACGATGTGTGCATCACAAAACTTGATCCCTTGCAATATTGTACAAACTACTCAATCACAAACAGTGCAAGCTACTACTCATACTGTGGCGCCGGGACCAGCGTCACCTGTTGATTCATTTCTTTCTGAATCCTCAGAATTTATGGATGTCATGCACTACCAGAATCTCTAGTTTTTGTTTCATTTTGTTATTCAAGTTCAAGTATTTCGATGAACCTAAACATTGTAAAATTTTCTTACATTTTATTTTTCAAGTAAATGGATAGGCCTATTGTTAAACGTATGCTTCGGCGTATTTTTGGTAATGTTTATCTTAGGTAAATGAATATTAGAGAACTTATGCATTGCCGTACTTTGATTGCATTTTGTTTTTCAAGTAAATAGATAATGGTTAACACATGCTTTGTTTTCTTACCTTAAAGTTATTCCCAGTCTTTCACTAGGTTTTATTGCTTGTCTCATATTGGTGTCCTCTTTTTCCACCGATGATTGTAGGTGACTCAGCAGTTCATCAAACGAATCTTTGGACATTCGGAAATAGTTGAAAAACTTATTTTCATCATTTCTAAGTTCAGCAAATAAATTGGGGAAATATCTGGTTTTAACAGCTAGCAATGGGTGTATCCACATTCTCCTCTTCTTTCTCTTGTAGAGTGTTCTGTATGCTGAGTATGCAATCAAAACATCCTCAATTTCCTCATCCATTGCGACAAATAACACAGTCTTTTTTCCTCGACTGCTGTCGCTGCACTGCGAACTGAACCACAAAACAACGCCCCGTGTGTAGGTAGTGGCAGTTTTTACGACGATCGTTGTAAAAGACGGTCGTCGAAAAAACGCTCCGTGTGTAGGCTGCCTAACAGAATGGGTCCCTAGAGATTATGAAAGAAGCAGAGGAAGAAGGAGAAGACGATAGATCGATGAACTATAGAAGTTTGTGGGCGTGGACGGGCATAGAAGGACCATAAACAGATGCAAGTGGAGGGGCATGTCTGAAACCTTGGTTCTGCAGTGGACTTGTAACGGCTGATGATGATGATGATGATATATATATATATATATATATATATATATATATATATATATATATATATATATATATATATATATATATATACATATATATATGTATATATATGTATATATATACACATATATATGCATATATGTATATATATATATATATATATATATATATATATATATATATACATACATATATATGTATATATATATACACAAATATATTTATATATATATATATATATATATATATATATATATATATATATATATATATATATATATATATATATACATACATATATATGTATATATATATACACAAATATATTTATATATATTTATATATATACAGTATATATATATGCATATATATATATATATATATATATATATATATATATATATATATATATATATATATATATATATATATATATATATGTATATATGAAAAGATGGCAGCCCAAGGGAGGACTGAAGAACAATCTAAAGCAATAGGGTCTCCTACCGGCAGCTAGACTTGGCGGAACAGCTATCCCAGGACATTATGTCAGGAAGGGAAGCTGAACGGCTAGGCCACACGGGCAGAAGACCGAGCCGGCCCTACAACCCGCCGGCGGTCGGTGAGATTGTAGGACGACGGACATAGAGGTGTGAGGGCTAGGCCATCACCAAAGGACAGAAGGGATGGGGGAAAAAGGGTCCTGTATAAGGTGCGAGAGGGGCTGGCACATGCCATCCTTGTCACACCAGAAAAAGGGGCCTCTGTTTCAGTATCGGCACCATCCTGGCCAAAAGGAGAGTACATTCTCCAGCCTAGGGGGGGCTAATACAGAAAGAGGAACCGGCATCAACAAGCCATCCTTAACCATAAGAGAAACAAAACTCCCTTGCTTGCTCATCCTGGACTAAAGAATAGTCACTTTCCTTCAGCCCAGGGTCCTCAAGCACAGGACTAGTTGCCAGACCACAGGGAGAAGGGGATCCCATGACCCCTCCATGTGCAGTCTAGGGGGGCAAAGCTCCCGATGCCAGCTAACTAGGTCCATCAGGGGAGTACATTCACTCCATTGGACCATTGGAGGCACATGACAAGTACTCTGAGGTTCTGACCCAAACTCAAAGCTCATTAGCAAATGGTTTGAAAAGGAGCAGAAGACTCTAGCCTAACCTTACCAGAATCAGAATTTGAAGCAAGGTCGGCTAGGATTGTAGCCATAGGCTATACTCAGAGGGGAGAAGAGATTACCTTACACATAAAGGTAACCGGAGAGGAAATTATATGCAATCCTTACATCTTATACATATAAATTGCCTAATATTTTCATTCAAGTTTAATAACACCAGGAAATGGATTTTGAGCGAAGCGAGAAATCTATTTTTGGGTGAGATGGCCATGTCATCCTGATAGAAGTTCCTAAAGGGTAGCTTCCTTGGGTATATATGACTACGGTGATATTCCCAGAGAATTTACCTTAAGGTACCCAGAATTCTAACTCCTGGAGCGAATAAAAGAACCAGGGATATTGCGAAATATCAGAGGACGTATTCTTGACACGCCACATAGCAATCTGCACCCCGAACAGAATTAACTCTTCGAAGGGGTCAATTGGCAAGAAAACGAAAACGAGAAAAGAAAGGAGAGCCGCTCGCAAGGTACCTCTCCTCTCCCGTTTCGTAAGCATGCATTGCGCCGCTCACGGCACCATCTGTATTCCTTGTAGCGATACACGAGGTGCTACAGATACTGTATGTAGGGAGGGGTCCTACAGCCCTTTTTTAGAGGAAAAAGGAAGGCCGGGTCCATCAGGACGACATGGCCATCTCACCCAAAAATAGATTTTTCGCTTCGCTCAAAATCCGTTTTTTGAGCTCAAGCTATGTCGTCCTGATGGAAGTATACCAGAGCATTACTGTATTTGTGGATTCTCAAAACGTGCCGTACTCTTATAAGACATTTCCCGGTTAACTAGACCTAGAGACCTAAGATGTTACCGTCATACATCTTTTCATCTAACCATAGACCATGTTAGTGCTTCCTGCCCCCTACAGGGAAGAGTCATACTAAACTCTGGAAAATTCTCGAAGAGTACATATACCTATGTATGAATAACAGACAAGCCAATATAGTAGTCTCACTCTATATCATGTAAAGCATAGTTTGTAAAAGACCCACTGAGTCAATATGAAATATCGACCAGTTCCCTGTTCGATTACTGGATTGGACAAAGGTTTATATACGGGTAGGAGGAAAACTTGCACATCCGCTAGGGGAAAGCATAAACCAATGAAAGATGCTTGCATAAAGGAACAATCCATTAGAATTATCCAAGATAAATATACATAGTAAACGTAATGCTAAATCATTTCAGTAAAATGGCACAGGCGAAAGAGACGCAAGGTTCACAAGAACTAGTTTATTGACAGTCAATGAAATAAAACAGGTTAAACAACAATTATACATATATAAGAGGAGGATAACCAATAAGTAAGCATAAGTATGATAGTAAACAGAAAACTTGTTTATCTGAAAGAAAAACATTAGCGCCACTTTTAACATACCGAGGTATCAAAATCATAAAAGTCTGAATTACTAATCAGTCACATTAGCGTTGGAAACGCTTGGCACACATGTCTGCACTTATGCTAGGTTCACCTTTGAAAATGGAACAGTCAATGTGGGCACCCTAGTGCCCTAACGCTTAGTTTGTAGAACAGTCCGTAACTACACACCTACCCCAGAATTAATCGTCCCAATTAATTTCACTGTTCCTCGCAGAGTTAAACAGCAGGTTTAACGACACTACCCACTGCTACCACAGACCTCTTCAGTTGCTCCACTTGCTTCGTATAATGACGAAAGAAAACTCTGGAAGACTTCCAGCCAGTGTATGAGCGAAGATGTTCGAAATCCATACTATTGAAGAAATTTAAGGATGAGGCAACTTTCCTCGGATCGTGCCCTGTGGGTGTACTGTCTGGATCCGCTCTGCGAATAAAATAAGTGATTTTCGGCCTAAGTTGTTTCAGCAATAAATTTGAGCCTGATGTTTCTCCCCTGAATAGTTGACCACCCCTGAAGTCTGAAGTTCTACGAAGATAGACCTTTAGGCATTCCACTGGACATAGAGATGCATCTTCTTTCAGAGGGCAGATTCTCCAGGGACCCCACCTGTTGGTGGTTAACTCGTTCTTGGCGAGAAACGTACGATCCGGAAACAGGTTCAGTTCTCCTCCATCCAAGACCTGAACACGACCTTCCTCTCTCGAGAGGGCTACAGTTTCACTAACCCTGGCCCCCGAAGCGAGTGCAAACAGAAAAATAACTTTTGGGTCAAATCCTTTAAAGCACACTCCTCATTGTTCAACAGCGAAGCGAAATGAAGAACTTTATCCAGAGACCATGAAATGGGCTTCGGAGGTGCTGATGGTCTGAGCCTAGCACAGGCTTTCGGAATTTTATTAAAAATGTCGTTAGAGAGGTCGACCTGGAAGGCATATAAAATGGGTCTTGTCAAAGCAGATTTACACGTTGATATTGTGTTGGCTGCTAACCCTTGACCATGGAGGTGGATGAAGAAAGATAAGCAGAAGTCCGTCGAGATCTTTTGTGGATTCTTCGCCTTGACGAAGGCCACCCATTTTCTCCATGATGACTCATATTGCCTTCTAGTGGATTTGCACTTATATTCCTCTAGGAAGTCTATACTGTCTTTCGAAATCCCGAAACATTTTCTCACTGCTAGGGAGAGAAAATCATGAGATGCAGGTTCCGGGTTTTCTGTGATGAAGCGCAGACAGTTGACTTCTGAACTCGCTGGGTCAAAACTGGATCTGGTAACGGTAGACACTTCAGCCGGTGTTCCAATGCCAGAGGGAACCACACGCTGTTCGGCCACTTGTGAGCCACTATTACCGCTACTCCCTTGAAAGATCTAAGTTTGTTGAGGACCCTCAATAGAAGGTTGTGAGGAGGGAACAGGTAAATCCTGGACCATCTGTTCCAGTTGAGGGACATTGCGTCCACTGCTTCCGCCAAGGGATCCTCGTACGGGGACACGTAAAGGGGTAACTTCTTGTTGTCTTTCGTCGCAAAGAGGTCTTTCTACAGTTCTGGGACTTGGCTCAAGATGAAGGAGAATGATCCTGCGTCTAGGGACCATTCCGACTCTATCGGTGTGAACCTGGATAGAGCGTCCGCTGTCACGTTGCGGACTCCTTGAAGGTGAACTGCTGACAGGTACCACTTCTCCTTTTCCGCCAGTCAAAAGATGGCCAACATCACCTGGTTGAGTGGTGGTGACATCGATCCTTGTCGATTCAAACATCTCACAATCCCCTCGCTGTCCAGTACCAACCTTATGTGGATCGAGCGGCGAGGGGAGACTTTCTTCAAGGTAAGGAGTACTGCCATAGCTTCCAGAAAGTTTATGTGAAATCTCTTGAATAGATTGGACCAAGTTCCTTGGGCCTTCTTCCGATGAGAATGACCTCCCCACCCCTCCTTCGAGGCGTGTGTATGAATAGACATAGAGGGGGGAGGTGGCTGGAGAAGCAGTGACTTCTTTAGTTGACTGAGTCGGGACCAAGGCCTGAGAAGCGTATGTAGACGAAGCGGTACTGGCCTTATCAGATCTCTTCGCGCGTTTGATGCATAACTTCCCCAAACTCCGGTTGCATCCTTTAGCTGTGCTCTTAGCACAGGGTCTGTTACTGAGGCAAACTGGAGAGAACCCAGCACTCTCTCCTGTTCGCGTCTTGATATTCTTTCGGAATCCAAAAATCTCTTGACAGAACCAGCTATCTCCTTCCTCTTCTTTGTCAGGATGGAGAGTTGGCGTGACACTAGGTCCCAGTGGATTCCCAGCCACTGGAACTTTTGAGATGGAGAAAGCCGAGACTTTTTTTTCTGTTGATCTTGAAGCCTAGATGCTCTAGGAACTGGATCACCTGAAGGGAAGCTTGCAAACATTCTGTCTTGGATGCTGCCCACACCAGTCAGTCGTCCAGGTAGGCTACCACCTGGATTCCCTTTAGGCATAATTGTTTGAGAGCTGCGCTCGCAAGCTTCGTGAAGATCCTTGGGGCTATGTTTAGCCCGAATGGCATGGCTCTGAAGGCGTAGAGTCTTCGATGTAGCTTGAACCCTAGGTAGGGGGAGAGTTGGCGATTGATTGGAACATGCCTATAGGCGTCTGACAAATCTCTGGAGACGGTATATGCCCTCTTGGGCTGTAAGGTCTTTATGTGTTGCAGTGTTAGTATCTTGAACTTACAGTTCACTATGAACTTGTTGAGTGGCGACAAGTCCAGAATGATTGAGTTTTTCTGAGTCCTCCTTGGGAACACAAAACAGCTTCCCTTGGAATTTGATGGACTTTACCCTTCGGATTACTCTTTTCTCCAAGAGTTCTTGAATGTACTCCTCCAGAACGGGGGTGGAGTGTTGGAAAAATAGTGGGCACGGGGGTGGAGTGCTGTACCAGCTCCAACCCAGTCCATTCTTGAGTGGGCTGTGGGCCCAGGGATCGAAGGTCCAACGATCCTGAAAAATCTGAAGTCTCCCTCCTACCGGTATCATTTCACTTTGGCTGCTGTTGCCCTGAGGTCTTGCCTCCTTGACTGCGACCACCCCTGAATCCCCTCCCCCTTGAGGGGCGTCTAGACGAACCTCTGGCTGCTCCTCTAGGCTTTGCTTGAAAGGTAGTTGACTGCCCTTCGGATGCTGGGTTAAATGCCGGAGACTGCGTAGTCACGGCTTGGGGTACCCACAGGTACGTGGTCGGGGTTTGTGCCACCATCTGGGGTACTGTAGGCAAAGGAAGTTGTTGCTGCTGCTGTCTGAATGGCTTGGCTGGCCGAGAGGGTAGCCTAGTCTTCTTAGTCTTCCTCTTTGGTTGGGGACCCTCATCCGGGGAAGACTTTCTCTTGAGAGATAGGCCCCACTTCTGGAGAAGGTTTCTATTCTCCGTGGCGGCCTTATCTACAACCTCCTTGACCGCTTCGCTAGGGAAGAGGTCTTTGCCCCAAATGCTGGAGGAGATTAGTTTCCTTGGCTCGTGCCTCACCGCAGCCGAGGCGAACACGAACTCCCTACAAGCCTTCCTAGCTTTGACGAAGCTATAAAGGTCCTTCGTCACTGTGGCTAGGTTTGTCTTAGCCACTACCATAAACATTTCATGGACCTTGGGGTCACTTGCCATTGTCTCCAGAGTCATTTGATGATACAATGAGGCAGCAAGTCTTTCTTTCGTCTCAAGCTCCCTGCGCAAAAGAAAGTCAGACAGCTTCGGGATGTTCTCACCGAACTGACGTCAGGCAATATCAGCCTCCAACTTCCCGACTGAGAAGGTAAGATGGACGTCTTTCCAGTCTTTGTGGTCCATGGGTAAGGCCAAAGATAGAGGTTTACACTCCTCCAAAGAGGGGCATGGCTTACCTGCCTCGATCGCTTTTAGCACGGCCGTAAACCCTTTCTGCATAAAGGGGAAGGCTCTAGAAGGAAATGACACAAAGGAAGGGTGCTTCTTACTCAAAGCAGGTACCTTTGAGTTTGTGAAGCCCCTCTCTTTCATTGAGCTTGACAACAAAGCTTGAGCCTTAGCATGGTCAAAAACTATGACCTCCTTTGGCTCCGTTTCTTCTTTTGAGGCTGGTTCCTTCCTTAGGCGGACATAACAGTCCGGATACGACTCCTTGCTGGGCCAGAATTCCACCTCCTCAAGGGGTACTGAGCCCAACTTCTCCGAAATAACGATCTTTCTCGTCGTCATAGGCATGTGCTCGGCATACCTCCAAGGGTTGGCATCTGAGCACAAGGGAAGGTCTTTCACGCTGAGCTTCTTCTGGGGCCCACGTGATGCTGCAAGTCTCCGTATCTCCAACTTCATTGCAGCAGCCTTCTCATTATTTTCCTTCTGCATCTGTTGGATCATCCCAACGATGGAAGAAAGGGTCTTTCCCAGCTCCTCTGTGAGAGAGGACGATGTTGAGGGAATAGGTTCAGGGGCCTGAACCGGGGTAGCGGACACCTCGTCGAATTCTTCCTCCTCATTGTCTGGAGCCTGCTCCTCTTCCTGGTCTTCTGCCAGAAGGTCTTTTTCCAAGCACTCAGACACCTCCGACATCCTATCGTCCAACTGGATGTCCTGCAGGGCGTCCGCGACTTCAGCATCCACCGGGATCTGAACTAACGGCATCACCGCTTGAGGTTGGGGAATCACTGCATCTGCTGATGCCTTGGGGAAAAGGTAAGCCCTCATCTTCTCACTTGGAAGATAGGGACCAGAAATGTTCTTCTGCAAGCCCCTTAACCAGGTACGAAGCTTCTCCCTTGCTGCGTCCCTTGACTCCGCCGTCTTAGGGGAATCAAATGCCTCAGTAATCAGGTTTGTGCATACGGTACATACCTGCGGGTCCCAATACCGGAGATCACCTTTGGAGACTACGCATGCTGCGTGCCTCCTACACAAGTCATGTCCGCAGAAGTTCTTGCTGCGGACGTTGCAGAAAATGCTTCCACACTTCGGATGGTCCTCCTGTAAAGAGGAGAAAATTCCATGAGTATCAAGTGAACCACATATCACTGGATATACATAGCTTAGAGTAACTAAACTAGAAAGGAAAGACACACACTTGTATTTCCTGCCCAGCCAATTGCTGTAACCTTCCAGATAATAAAATTGTATCGTTATTCTATACTAGAGTGACCAAAAAATAATTTCCAGAGGAAAATAGGTGTAGCTCACACCAAAATAAGTAATTTTAAAATACTGGATAGTAGAAAAGAAAGAACTCACTTTCTTTATCTGTATGGTTTCACCAAAGGGCTGTACAAGACAACACAAGAAACTTAGTGTTGTAACATATACTATACTATAGTTTTCTCCCTGCAGTATATCCTATACTGAAAAATACTGGCTACAGTATATAAGATGATGTGCCGGCTGGCACATAACTTAACTAATTCCAAAGTATACTACTTATAGACTATTAGGTGGAAGAACGCTGGTTCGAATGCGTGTGCCGGCTGGCAGTGACTGCCGGCCGGCAACTAAACAAGATAGCATCCGGCTGCCGGCCGCCAAATGTAGCGGCCGGCAGAACATTGGTGTGTTTCTATTGCCGGCCGGCAACCAAACAACGATAGCACCCGGCTGCTGGCCACTAATCGTAGCGGCCGGCAGAACTATGGTGTGATATTATAGCCGGCCGACAAAGGTATACAACCAATGCCGGCCGGCAGCAAAAGAACCAGAGAACTTCCAACTGCCCGGCTGCCGGCCACTTAGGCCGGCAGCCGGGCTAGGATACAAACACTAGAAGAAAAACCGAATGGATGCCGGGATAAGAGACTGTACTGCCTCATAGCCCGGCAACCCGAAAAAGGGCATATAAGGAAGGGTAGAATATAACTTCAGGCTTCCTTGACCAATGCCATCTGGCTCTACAGACAAACATGGATGAGAGACCAACGGAGGTCCGGGGAGCACTCAAAGCAGAAGACCCTTGTCGGCCAGCACGCACTGCCGGCCGGCAAGGGACTGAGTCAACTCCACATCCTAACCTATACTAGGTACAGATGTAGAATGACGGACAGGGATGCAATGGCTAGGCCATCACTAGGAAAGAGGGGGAAGGGGGAAAGAGAGTCCTGCCAACCTTGCTCTAATGATGAATCATCCGCAGCCAAGAAAACTTATCTTAGCCTATGGGAGATCCGAGGAGGGAGGCCAGCAGTACTTGCCAACTCCCCCGGAACCAAAGCAAGGAAGGCGTTGTTATTCACAGAAAAGGAGGATCTCATCCTCCACACCGAGAACAACAACACTGGACTAGTCTGCTAGATCACAAAAAGAAGGAATCATCTCCTACAGAAACCTTCAAAAGTGAACTAAGGAGGCTAAGCCTCCTATGTCTGCTGTCAGCCTAGCAAGGGAATCTCAACCACAATGCTAGACAGAAACAGACTCAGACTAAGAACTTTGATGTCCTGCCCCTTCCTGAAGCCAGACTTACTGGAAACAGGAAAGAACAGAAACACCCTAATATAGTTGTATCTAAAGTCAATTCAGATAAACCATTAGGGTTAAGCCCAAGGCTTAAGCAGAGGGAAAGGGATTGCACACATTCTCCGAGGAGAAAAGAGCAACCGGGGAGTGTGAGAAAGTATACTAGGGCCCCATAGACAACTAGCCTAGGTGCGAAGAGAATCGATTACCTAAATCACTGAAACTCACTCGTATACTATCTTGGAAGAAAATCAACATAATCTTAAATGTATAAAACTGCCTAAAGCTTCAATAACATTTTAAAACACTTGGAAATCTGAATATCATGCAGGAAAGTACTAGGGCCAAACGACTAGGCTACAAGGTCTAGCGTAGGCCACAATCGGCGAATCATTCGCCAAAACGAAAATACTAAAAGCATCATATAAAGAAATCCTATGTAAAGCTGAATAGCTAAAATTATTAAAGCGAAACAGCCGGGAACGTCGCTCTGGCTAACTAAATGACTCATGCATGGCGAGCGACAGCGTCCAGGACGCCTCCAGTAGGCAACAGCTCTTGTAACGAAGATATCACTATCAAATTATCTTAAATTCACCAAGAGCTTACATTTATACATAAAAGAGATAATACTCAACTTATCAGAGGCAGAAGAAGTTGGAGAAAGCATCATAATGTTGAAAATAATCCAAGAATTGCGAGATAACACAGGGAAAACACCGAGTTGTTGAGCTACGCAAAAAGGAATGGAGATGGCGCCGTGAGGTGCGCAATACACGCTTACGAAATGGGAGAGGAGAGGTACCTTGCGAGCGGCTCTCCTTTCTTTCTCGTTTTTGTTTTCTTGCCAATTGACCCCTTCGAAGTGTTAATTCTGTTCGGGGTGTAGATTGCTATGTGGCGTGTCAAGAATACGTCCTCTGATATTTCGCGATATCCCTGGTTCTTTTATTTAGATATTCGCTCCAGGAGTTAGAATTCTGGGTACCTTAAGGTAAATTCTCTGGGAATATCACCGTAGTCATATATACCTAAGGAAGCTACCCTTTAGGAACTTCCATCAGGACGACATGGCTTGAGTCCAAAAACCCTTATTATATCATGCATGAGAGTAAACTAAGCGCCTAGGCTAGGAAGCCTAGCGTAAACAAGATCGGCTACCTCAATCGCCAAAACCAAGAATACTAACGGCATAATATAACTAATTCCTAGCAATGAAGACTACATAGCTAATTGTTGATATGTAAGCTATTATACCGGGAAAGTCGTTCTGGCTAACTAAATAACGCATGCGTTATGAACGACAGCGCCGAAGACGCCTCTGGTCTAGGCAATAGCTCTGCCACAGAAAAACATAGTTTATTTCGAGAGAAACGTTACTTTACAGCCAGAGCTAAATTATACGATATATAAATATTCAATTTTATAGAGGTAGAAGAAGCTGAAGATTGCGACATAATATCCAAAATAGCAAGGAGCAGTAGGAAAATCACCGAGCTGACGCGCTACAAAAGAAGGAATGAGGAAAGCGGGCTGATACGACGTCATCCAAGATGGCGGACGCATATGACGTCATCTGAGTACTCAAACAGTAACGGAGGAGGAGAATTTTGTAACGGCTGCTCTTTTATCTTGCCACTTTTCCCCCTCAAAGCATAAAGGCTATGCAGGGGGCAAATTGTTATGTGGCGTGTCAAGAATACGTCCCCTGATATTATGCGATATCCTAAAAGGAAACTTTAGGGATATTCTCGTCAGAAGTTAGAATTCTGGAGACCTTTAGTCTAATTCTCTGGGAATATCACTGTAGTCAAATATACCCTAAGAAGCTACTGAAGGAACCTTCCATCAGAACGACATGGCCTGAGCCTAAAAATTTTTCTAAAACAGTAACAACGTCAAAACAGATATGTCCGATATAAACTATTAACGTCAAAAACAGATATGTCATATATAAACTATAAAAACACTCATGTCAGCCTGGTCAACATAAAAACATTTGCTCCAACTTTGAACTTTTGAAGTTCTACTGATTCAACTACCCGATTAGGACGATCATTCCACAACTTGGTAACAGCTGGAATAAAACTTAAGAAACGTTTCAGGAGAGAATGCACTTATCAGTATCCAGTTAAACTGTGATTAGAAATTAAGGATGGCTATAGATGCAATCACTCAGAGGCTCAGTGGAACTCATCAACAGCCTCTGAGGCATTTGACAAACTGCAGGAGATTACAACGTAGTATGTTAATAAGGCAGTGGCATGGGATAAGTTTTTCTCAGAGCAAACAGGCGATCAAGAAACTGCGAAATCCTTTGTGCACAGGCGCCAACAATTGGGCTTAGGTTTTGGGTTTAAATGTCCTTACTGCCGTGCTGATCAGCAGATAACAAGTGGTTTAAGCAATGTGGGACTTAAGCAAGAAATCCTACTGGATCATGAAAATTTAAATATTGTGGAGAAACTGTTACAAATGTGAAATTTATGAATCCACAGAAAAGGATATTATGGAAGAGGAAACATAGCTAGTTTGGTAAAAAGGGATGAGATAGGCTTATGCCTAGTTGAAAGTTGGTTAGAAGGTGAAAGTAAAGTTATTGCTAGCTATAGGTCTAACAATGGTGACAAGGGACGCAGCCTTGGTTGTGGTAATTCGAAACCTACTGGTAGCAGTAAGTCAGTTGCCAGGTGTAAAAAGTGTGGTGGTCGTTCTCTTTGGCAGGGAAAATGTCCCGCTGACAATTTTAAAGGTTTTCAGTGTGGTATTTTGGGGCACTTTGCTAAATTCTGCCATCAAGGGACACAAGAGCCCGCCAAAACAGCGCCTATTGTGGATGCGTCTGTGACATCATGCACTGTTGCTTATCCACCTGCGGATAATCAGCAGCTAGGCCTATATGCGGCATTGGGGAAATTGCCGATGGGGAAAATAAAGATTAAGCACAAGTTTTCATGTGAGTGTCATTGTTGACGCTGTTACAGACATTGGGGCAGAAGTGTGTATAGTAGGGGTAGTTTTGGTACCAAAATTAGGTTTGAAGATACCTAACTTCTCTCAGGGTAATGTAATTGTGAATCACGCAGGGGAGAAGTCATTAAAA